>NC_090266.1:890159943-890459943 GCF_040414725.1 Anabrus simplex
TAGGTCGTATCGCAACGATGGGATAGAAAAGTTTTAGGAGTGGGAAGGAAGCGACCACGGTCATAATTAAGGTACAGCCAAGGCCAACTAGATATACAGGCCATAAGGCTCCCCCTCCACTTCGGGCGCTACGTCACACTAGTCGCCAGCCGCTTCACTTCTCGCCAGTGACTTATAAGCTGATCTGAACTTCGCAGCAGTGAGGCTATCGATGGTGTTGAATGATTTAAACATGTGTGAACATTGTGAATTATGGCCACGTCGTGTTGTATACCTGGTTGTAGAATAAACTACAGTTCAAAACAGCCTAATATTCCAGTGTTTAAATTTCCTACTGGCGTGTTTCGGAAACAAAAGTGGATCATAGCTATCCATCGAACCGAATTCATCCCTTCAGCAAGCTCAGTTGTGTGCATAATACACTTCGACGAAGTTTCGTAATTAGGGACGATTCCGTTAAAAGACCTGATGAGTCTCTTTTAACTGTAAAACCTAACCATTTAAAACTCTCAAACGATGCTATTCCTAAGTTTTAAAATGTGCCTGCCTATCTGTATAAAAAATCTTCCAACAACGAGCAAAAATCCTATTCAAAGACAAGAAGAAATTGAAAAACGGGAAGAGGAAGGAAAGAAAGAAAGCTGAGGAAGAATATGACAGGATCAAGGACTTCGACGACGTTCAGGGTAATTTCAGTATTAAACGCAAATTAGATTTGGACAAAGTTTCCGTCAACTTTAACAGCCAAAGTCTGTATTTTCAAAATGTATGTGACTGAGGAAAATATTCCGAAAATTGGTACTTCCTTAACATTAACCGAGGCTCTTGATTTTAAATCCATTAAACATGATATTTTCATGAGTTATAACCCTGATATACGTGCGTTAGGTGATGGGGGCAAGATATTAAAATGGTCAAATTAGAAAAGTATTTATAACTTCCTGTTTAGACCTGCTCGTAACTCAAAAGTGACTGTCCACGACAAAATAGAATCTGTACACAAAATAATCGATGAAATTGAAAGTGAAGTTAATGAGTGTATCATTACTGATAAATTATATTTTTTTAAGGAACAGTTAAATATAGCCTTTGCAAAGAAAGTATCTTACTCCTGTATTCTAATAACATGGTTCACTTCAATATTTTTCGCATTTCCTGGGGCGTAAAAGAAGATAAGACAGTCAACGTTTCTTACAATGCCCCACTTAGTTATTCACAGTCTTTTACTGCAAAACTAGGCACGGGAAATTCGGGTATTGATGATTCACATTGGAATTACTTGAAAAAAGAAACTAAAATTGTTAAAGGAGCATGAAATATTTTGTAACTTGTTGAATGGAGTCTACATAAAACGTGAGCTGAACTATAAAGGAGGAAAGGTTTTATTTTTGTTTTTGCCAGTGGCTTTACGTCGTACCGACACAGATAGGTATTATGGCGACGATGGGATAGGAGAGGCATAACAGCTGGAGGAAAGCGGCCGTGGCCTTAATTAAGGTACAGCCCCAGCATTTGCCTGGTGTGAAAATGGGGAAACTACGGAAAACCTTCTTCAGGGCTGCCGACAGTGGGATTCGAACCCACTATCTCCCGATGCAGGTTCACAGCCGCACGTCCCTAACCGCACGGCCAGATCGCCCGCTAGGAGGAAAGGTAGAGGGAGTTGCTTTTAGTAGTAAAAGCGGAGAAAATAACACTACATTAGCTACAACTGCACAAACTTTTATGTTGTCATCCAGTCTTGAAAAAAATAAAGACGTTGTTGATTTGTTTCCATGTAAGAACCTAATATGACATTTCTTAGAAGAACTAACTTTGCAAGTCTTTAAAGTATTAACAGATAGTCCTATAGCTTATAAGGTAGAATGCATAATTTCTAATAATAGCAGGAAAATGTTTGAAAAGCTGTGCAAAAGCAATTTACAAACCACTTTTCAAAATCCATTTGACGAAACACACACACACAAAAAATTGTTTGATACTGGTCATTTATTTAAAATCTTAATAAATAACTGGCTTAATCAAGCTGACAACTTATCCTGACTTTGACAACTCTGAGTCAGACAAAAAAATGTCTGAGTCTATCTAGTGCGGCCTTGGCTTGCTCCTGCCCTGTACCAAAAGGTGTTGTACCAGACTCTTTTAGAGCTACAAAATGTAAACCTGTATACTAATGTTTTTACATGAGGATTCTCAGAGAAAAATTCTGACTTCGCTTGTCAACAATGTTCTGGAAAACGAAAATGTTTAAACATGCTGTGATTAAATAAATAGTTTTAAACATTTCGTTGACAGATGTATATACATCTTTTGTAATATATTATTGAATAACAATAGAAAAGTTACCGTAGATAAACTCATCGCTGAGAAGAAGAAATCCTCAGGAAAATAAAAATGTATAAACTGAGACCTTAGGAATTCTTAGGTAAGTTTTAAGTTGCAGCTTAATTTCTAAGAAAGGTTTCAGACTTTTGTTGTGAATTGCCATCATGCATTTTCCTAGTAACATTAAAACTTTTTGTATACGTATTATGCGTTCTAATCTTTTAAAGATACCGTGTTGAGTTACAAGTGACAGATGTCATCATAATTTTACGTAAAGAAATGTACATGTACTGCCCTTCCAGTTTTCTCCCCGCATAAAACTCCTGTAGTATACAAGCCTAAGTAAAGCCACAATTGAAGGAGTGTTCAATTTTATCGTTAAGGTTGAATAAATGAACAATATCATGGTGAAAGTGAGAGCGGGCCCTACACTGCCATGCTGAACGCCAGCCACTAGCGTGACGTCACGGTCCGAGCCTTGTGGCCTGTCTATCTAGTGTGGCCTTGGTACAGCCCCAGCATTTTCCTGGTGTGAAAATGGGAAACCAGGGAAGACCACTTTCAGGGTTGCTGGTATTGAGGTTTGAACCCACTGTCTCCCGTATGAAAGCTGATAGCTACGTGGCACAAACCGTGCAGGCACTTGCTGAGTCACAACGCTATAGCTATTCCACCAGGCTTTTCTAGCGCTCCTGTACACCGTAGTTCCTGTTATTCATAGATTACTCTTTCGTTTTCTTTTCCATAATAAGACTCTTTAGGCATGGAGCTCATTGCTGTTGGCGGCGAAATGATACCTCACCGTGCTGTACCCAAGAAGGGAGACGGGTCCTGCTTTTTCTATTCTCTATCTTACTTAATGTATGGCACTGACTCGCTGGCCAAATTGGCTGAAGGCGAGGACTTTTCTCACGCCTAACAACGACACCGCAGCAAGCATTAATAATTCCTCATTGGACAAACTTCCCGCTACGATGGTGAGATTTAAGTCTGTAGACTCCGTGGTGGAGACAGAGGACATGGCCCATTACCCTGCGGAGTTCCTCTCACACATAGAATCCATCAGATGTTTCTACTTCACAATCTCAGTCTGAAAGTTGGAGCACCTATAATGCTGCTACAGAATCTGATATGTCCTAAGCTTTGTAATGACACCAGGCTGCAAGTGAAGGCTTTCATAGCAACGTGATCGAAGCTACCATCTTCAAGGGATGTAGTGCAGGAGAAATAACGTTCATCCTCCGTGTTTCTTTGATTCCCTCCGACTACCACTTCCTATTCAAACGACTGCAATATCCTTTTAAACTGCGCATCGCAATGACAGTGAACAAAGCTCAGGGACAGTTGCTGATTTGGATTTAAGGCATGGTTTTTTTCCCATGGCCAGTTATACGTAGCCTGTTCACGTGTGAGCTCTCCTGACAGACTTGTGATTCTGCAGCCACAGGGGCGTACGAAAAATATAGTTTAAAAGGAAGTTTTATCAAACAACCTGACTTAACAACAACCTTAGACAACATAATTTATTGGGCCGATGACATTAGATGTCTTTCCCCTTTAAACAACAAGCATCATCATCAAGTAACATAATTTGAACTGCAGTAGAATTCAATTGTGACTGGCCGTAGGCAAGAGAGCCTGCCATTACGATGAAAACACCCCGACTGGATTATGACTAGCAGTAGTCAAAGAGGCCTGACATTATATTGAAAACTCCCCAACTCGATTGTGACTGGTAGTAGGAAAAGGGGGCCTGCCATTATTATGAAAACTCCCAAACTCGAAAGCGACTAGAATAGGAAATGGAACATGTCCTTGTAATAATCACTCCCAAATCGATTGTAACTGGCAATAGGCATGAGGACCTGCCATTATAATGAAAAATCCCCCAATTCAATTGCGATTTCAACAACAACGTTGGGCAACATAATTTCAACGGCAGTAGGCAAGGGGGTATGCCTTTGTAATGACAACTACGTGATTCACTTGCGACTGGCTGTATGCAAGGGGCCCTGTAATTATACTGAGAACGTCGAGTCGAGTGTGGCCGCCAGTAGGCAACGAAGGCCTGTCATTATAATGAAAACTCCCCAACTCGACTGAGACTGACAGTAGGTAAAGGGGCCTGCCTCTATACGCTAAACTACCAAACTCGACCGTGACTGGCAGTAGTTGTTTTATTTTTTTATTTGAGAAGTTGCTTTACGCCGCACCGACACAGATCGGTCTTTTGGCGACGATGGGATAGGAAAGGTCTAGGAGGGGGAAGGAAGCGGCCGTGGCCTTAATTAAGGTGCAGCCCCAGCATTTGCATGGTATGCAAATGGGGAAACCACGGAAAACCATGTTCAGGGCTGCCGACAGTGGGGTTCGAACCCACCATCTCCCGAATACTGGATACTGGCCGCACTTAAGCGACACCATCTATCGAGCTTGGTACTGGCAGTAGGATATGGTGCCTGCCTTTATAATGATGATGGTTATAATGATGATTATGATGATGATAATCGTATCTAAGTATCCTTAAATGTTGAAAGCGCTCCAGCATGAAGCAGCCACAATAGCTGTATCACTGACTGTAATGAATTCTTCAAGGGTGGCTTGGACAGTGGAACATATGCTCAAAATCTT
Source organism: Anabrus simplex (assembly GCF_040414725.1). Taxonomy (NCBI): domain Eukaryota; kingdom Metazoa; phylum Arthropoda; class Insecta; order Orthoptera; family Tettigoniidae; genus Anabrus; species Anabrus simplex. Next base: position 890,164,900 of record NC_090266.1, read on the forward strand.
GAATCGCGCCACAGTCACAATCAGCATTCTGTGTATAATCCCATCTTTTGAGTGTAACCTTGGTTCTAGACATTCCAGTTCTTATCCTATTCAGGGTCTTCCAGACAGGCTAAGATCAAGAAGTACGTGCTGGAGTTCCTTCTGTTGCCGATTCCAGTCGGATAGTGTGGTCTCTTGCTGCCAGTAGTGATTCCTAAGAACACTTGGTGTGGCTGGTGCTGGTTTAGTGTTATTATTGTAACTCCTCCGCGATCTGAGAAGCTGTTTTACTAGTTCATGATCATAGAGAGGATGACGGTTGACCACCTCTTGTTTGATGTTCCCAGTTTCAGCAGCTGCTTGCCGTCGGATTGAAGGTAGAGCTATGCCACAAATGTGGTAGGTATAGCTTTTCCACGTTTCTTGGTTAGAGACAACCAGAAAATGCACGGCACGTGTCGTTCAAAGCAATATCCACTTTCTTGGAATGGACAGATTTGACCCACACAGGGCAAACATACACAGCTGTAGAGAAAGAAAGTGCCAGGGCCGTAGTTCATACAATTGCTGGATGTGCTCCCCAGCTTGACCCCGTTAACATGCGCAGTAGATTATTCCTGATTCTGACCTTCATACTGACAGAATTACAATGTGCTCTGAAAGTAAGAGACGATCAAGCTGAACTCCAAGCTATTTGACAACAGGGGTGAACTCAAGCTGTCGTCCTTCCCAACTGATGTTAAGTTTGTGATTAGCAGCACGATTACGTAGATGGAAGAGTGTAATCAATATTTTGCTAGGGACAAGTCATTCAGGCAATTTTGCAGCCTGGATTCTATTTCCCAAAATGATCTTGACTGCGTTCCAACATCAAGATGTCAGCAAATAGGAAATACCTGGTATTCAGTCCAATAGGTTGATCATTAATATAAATACTGAGGAGAATTGGTGCAAGGACACTAACCTGTGAGAGATAATTTTTCTGGTTCCTCTAGTGAAATTCTTTACATTGAAGTTTCACTTTGAATCATCTGTCCAGTAAAAATCCATTAAAATGAAAATTTCCCAATCCGGAATTTATATGAGAAACAACGTATGGCGACCTCCCCGTGGTGTTTCTCGGATAACGCTAAGAGCAATGCATCTAATAAAATCTTACTCACGTATATAGTATTTTACGTGAAATTCCGTTTACAATGTAGAAATCCGTAGCGAAGCATGGGTACACCAGCTAGTAGTGAATATATCCCTCCACATACGGTTGGCATCAGGAAAGGCATCTGCAAATGAATGATTCCTGAAATTTTCCACCCTGAATGAGGTGACTTAGCAATACTCTTCACTGGAGTCCACACTACAATGCATGCATGGAATTTAATTTTTCAGGAAAAGTATAAAAGCTTTCAAAACTTGAAGAAGGATTTAAAATACTGGTTCGAAAATTGAAGAGTTGAATTATTTATTTTATAAAAAAGGCTTTAACAACTGCGCATTCTTGTACAGACCATCCAACACATACAAATAAATGTTAGTGTTGGTGTAAGTTAATAGAATATTTAAGGGATGCCCTGGAAACCGAAATTCGCAGAAAGGAGTTCCACGTGTTTTCAGAAAAGGAAGGCCCACTGTTCTACTCTATTGGATACTACTCAAATAAACGGGCTCTGTCCGGCTTAAATGATTCCCGATTGCAGACCTGATCGGCTTAAATTAGGTCCCTGGTTTAATATGTTGTACTATGAGCTGACAATAAACCCAGTAATAGTAGGCCCACTGGTGGTAGCAATTAACAATGAACGAAATAGCAAGATGCGTTGCGACATTATGATACTAATAGCGTTTTTGTTAACAGTCGTACGGCTCCACAGCGTTTTGCTTGGGGACACTGAGGAATCACGATATTATGAGCCTTATAATCACACTCATAGCATGTAAAAGTGAAATTAGATCTTACGAGACCGGGCTGAGTGGCTCAGAGGGTTTAGGCGCTGGCCTTCTGGCCCCAACTTGGCAGGTTCGATCCTGGCTCAGTGCGGTGGTATTTGAAGGTGCTCAAGTACGTCAGCCTCATGTCGGTAGATTTACTGGCACGTAAAAGGATTCCTGTGGGGCAAAATTCCGGCAACTCGGCGTCTCCGAAAACCGTAAAAGAGAAGTTGGTGGGACGCAAAGCCAATAACATTATCAGATCTTACGAGAAGCTACAAATATTTTACCTCCAGGGACAGGTTTGAAACTGAGTATGTGGGAGACCAAGGAACCTCCCTCGGATCTAGGGAGCAAGTGGCTATGTGGTTTAGGTCACGTAGCTATAAGCTTACATTCGGGAGCTAGTGGATTCGACCCCACTGTTGGCAGCCCTGAAGATGGCTAACCGTGGTTTCCCATTTTCACACCACGAAATGCTGGGGCTGTACCTTAATTAATGCCACGGTCTCTTCCTTCTCACTCCCAGCCCCTTCCTATCCCATCGTAGCCATAAGACCTCTATGTAGTGGTGCGACGTAAAACAAGTTTCCTCTCGGATCTGGAAATGTTAACATATTTGAATGAACTAAAACTGACAGTTGTGTTTATTCTAAGGAAACGAGGTAAAGGCATTACCGAAAACACAGGATGTAGCCAGTTTATCTCATTTTCCACAGTCAGCAGCAGAAATTTACGAACAGTTTTAGAAGGTCCACGGAAAAGAAAAGAAAAACAGGATAACGGCCTCCATTTGTAATCAAGTTGGTGAGGGTGTTAAGTTCTATGACAGCCCACCCTTAAACCCAGAAGTAAGTTTAGCTCTTTAAAGAAATAGCCTATTTCTTAAGGCATTCATTTTATAGACCCTCGTTCATAATGAGTGTTGAAATATTCATTCTGTTAATAATCCAAAATACCTAAGTCCAAGTCGCTAGATCTACAGATCATCACACATGCCAGAAGAAATATCATATCCCTGAAGCCAGTCTCCGAATGTAATGAATAGTCTACAGGACTTCCGAAGAACTGGAGTAATATTGATAGATCAATAATTACAACTCGAATAGTCCTACAATATTTAAACTATCCCAAACGTACTGTTATTACTGATTCCATCCCTATATGGATGATAGTATTAACAATTCTACGCCTCTGTGGTGGTTGGTAGTGTGATGTGCTTTTTTGTTTATATGAAAGGTGTGTGTTAAGACGAACACAAACTCACAATCTCCGAGCCAGGAAAATAATCAGACGCGGATAAAATACTCAGCCCGATCGGGTATCGAACCCGGAACCCTCTGAATAGGAGACCGCTGTGCCAGCTATTCAGTTTAGGAATTGCATCTTCTTATCAGTATACTGTCTTATTCATTTTGAGTGGTGTGGATCTGAATCAAGACAATTGTATGTCCCATTCCACGTGTAGAGCTTTTACAGGATGGAAGATGCACAGCCGATTCTTCATTGTATATACGGTTATGACATTCATTGTTCAGATCCTCTTTCACACTGAGTACTAAAATTGAAATGTATTTCGATATATGTAATATAAACAACAAGTGATATTCATTCAGCCATTGTTTATTATCAACTGTCTCAAAATATCTGTGTAAGTTAGTCTCCCACATATGCACAAGTTTGCAGGATCTAATTCAGCCAATATCAATTCTCATAATCACAGCAATAGAACCAGCTTTTGGGTGGTTGGGCCGTGTGCATTATGCAGAGTTTCGTCCAGACGTGCCATTTGGACTCATCAGCTGGAATGGCAGAGTGGCAGAGTCCTGGAGGGGCGTGCCATTCCAGCTGATGAGTCCAAATGGCACGTCTGGACGAAACTCTGCATAATGCACACGGCCTAACCACCCAAAAGCTGGTTCTATTGCTGTGATTATAAGATCTGCGGCCGTGAAAGCCTTTTTTAATATCAATTCTCATTTACTCGAATGTAAATAAGAGAGACCCATATCATAAGATATAACGGCACGTTAAGGAACCTCTTTTCATGGCAACGTCCAGCAGCCTTCAATAAGGAGCAACATCGCTGAAATGGTACATTCAGATCACTAAGGAAATGTTAACGTAGAGTTATTTACATTCTTGTGTCATATGTACCTCTACAACTAAATGTAGAACAGTGGGTCATTATTTTTAAGAAGAAAAGTAAGATACAAACGAAAGCCGACAAATTGTTTAACAGTATTGAAAGGAATCAGGCTTGTCATTACACACGATTCGGGATCACTCCTTTCCCAAACAATTAATCATTTAACAGTCTGGTCCAAGCATTGAACCCCATGTTTCATGTCTCCTGCTGACAGGATTCAATCAACGACATACGTCCCCTAATGACTACAGTTGGGGCTGATTAGCCGGAGTCCATAATAGGAGGTCGTATGCAACAAAAACAACCCTCTACCATGTTATTATACTTAAAGCCTAGTTCATAGCCCCACAGACACCTGTGATCATTCGCCATGGAAATGTCAACAGTACTTCCATCTGCAACCACTTCAACTATAAACGTTATCCTTCAGTATGTTTCACGCATTCTGTGTACACTAACAATGACGTGTGGTCTCCGGAGAAGTCTGGGGTAGGTCCTACGTGTTGACGCCTGGTAAGCGACCTGCGCGTCTGTGAGAGTCGGACCCTACTTTTAATGAATTTTAATGCTGAAGACGACACACACATACCCAGCCCACGAACTGTCGGAATTAACCGATGAATGTTAAAATCCGCGACTACTTAGCCCGGCTGGAAGTTTTCAGTTGACCGTTAGGATGCCTGCCGTCTCTAGTTTACGTGGACTTTTATCGTGAAGAAACAAACAGTGATAATCACAACGTTGATTTCCACAAGACAGGAAGCTACTCTCCCAACGTGCACCCATGAAGAGTATAATTTCTCAAATTTTGTTCGGGCATGTCTTCTATATTAAACGAAAATCCAAACTCCATGACGCAACCGCCCCGAAGTCATGGCCTACAAAGCGACCGCTGCTCAGCACGAAGGCCTGCAGATTACGAGGTGTCATGTGGTCAGCACGGGACTCATCTCAGCCGTTATTCTTGGTTTTCTACACCGGATATCTTATAAATTACAGAAAGCGCTGTCATATGCAACAAAACGTTAATAGAATGACCAAGAAAGAAGACTAGCTCATGTCAGCTAAATCTGAAGGCCTTAATTCTAAAATTAGTCTAAACCCTACGTACGTTCGAATCAGATGGGATTACTGAGCAGCAATAGCATGAAGTAACGGACACTGGATTATGATCTGAACAGACAGCGGCTGTTTAGGTATGTTCTGGATTACTCTGAAACAATGCTCAGATGAAACCGAACCTAAAATTATTGTTGCAACTTAGCAACTTCAGTCCCAAATAATGAGATACCGCCAAAACACAGCATATCAAGAAATATTCAACAAATGTGCAACGATATCGGTATCCTGATATTCATAGGTAGTCTAAACTAAAGCAAACCAATTCTTTTTCGCTACTGGTGTTATATCACACCGATTCGGAGATGTCTTAAAACGACGATGGGATAAGACAGGGCTAGGACTGTGAAGGAAGCGACGGAGGCCTCAATGAAGGTACAAATAACCCCGCCATTCACCTGGTGTGAAAATGGATAACCACGGAAAGCAATATTGAGGGATGCCGATAGTGTGGTTCGAACCCATCTTCTCCCGAACTCAAGCTAACAGCTACCGGTACTAGGCCCGAAGGGCGTAGTCTGTTCGCTCGATAACATCAATTTTCAATAACCTCCAGATCGAATAGGTGAAGAATATAAAGCAGACCACCATAATGTGGATAGAGAAATACGTAAGCAACGAGAGAAAAGACTGCAAAAAGCATAACAAATATCCGGCCCGGATGTTAGAACTCATTTATTGTATTGACAAATTCAATTACAGAGCTATTTCCTGCAAGCCATCGGTTCCCCGAACTCTGCAGTTCTTTCAATGTGAGCTTTGTATATGATGAGACCAGCATTCCCTCAAGAGGTCTCGCCTTGCCCCAGGCTGGAAGAAAAGACCAGTCTTGCCTTCGTAAGAAATGTACTGTAGTCTAGATCTCGAATCACAAACTGAATGGGGTTGTTTTCTTGCTGACATGAAGAAAGGCTAGGTACTCAGTTCTGCTTAAAAATAACACATTTTCGCGAAGAATATTTCCTGAGGTGATATGTGTTTAGGATGAGAGATGAAGCAATTTCACCCTTAACAGGAACTAACAAACACGTTATTTTTCATTCAATTAAGCACTCCGCCATCTAGTAGCTTGGGACTGAAAATCTTTATGTTTCTCACCTCAAAACAGCGATCATCATAGTCACCCCCTAGCAGCCGAAGGAAAACTTAAAACTTAACTTTGTACAGGTGGTAAGAACCAAGAGCAAGTTTTCAATATATTTCCCAAAACCAGAATACATCAATTCTACTCCAAGTAACATGCAGTCTCACCTGTAAGGCTATTTACATTCACATAATGGCAACATTAGAATGCTATACCGGGCGAGTTGGCTGTGAGATTAGGGGCGCGCAGCGGTGAGCTTGCATCCGGGAGGTATTGGGTTCGAACCCCACTGTCGGCAGCCCTGAAGATGGTTTCCCGTGGTTTCCCATTTTCACACCAAGCAAATAAAGACCTATTTGTGTCGGTGCGAAGTAAAGCAAATTGTAAAAAAAAATGCTATACTAGCATAATCCTTGGGAGAAAAAAATTTGAAGGTCACTTGTTTGTTTAGCCAGGCCCACACCTAGGTGGAGTAACAAATTGCCCCTACACAGTAATATTGTGCAGTAATGTGGACGTCCATTTTAAGTCTTCAAATAGTCACAATATTTGCTAGAATGTACCTTCTCACATGGCAGATGTATTCTTTTCTCTCCTTGTGAAATGTGCGATAATGGCAGATTAATGCTGGTATGTACAGTTGAAAGCTACGCGAGTGGCTCACACATTTGATGCGCTGGCATTCTGACCCCAACTTGGTACGTTCGATCATGGCTCAGTCCGGTGGTATTTGAAAGTGCTAAAATACGTCAGCCTCGCGTCGGTATATTTAATGGCTCCTAAAAGGACTCCTGCGGGACAAAATTACGGCACCTCCCTAACTATTAGTCATCGGGCACTGCAGTACATTGTATTTTTGTGTATATTCATTGCAATGGTACAAGTCAGAATATAATTAGTTATTTTAGAATCAGTAGAGAAGTTATTGAAGAGCCTACGTTCAGTTCCTACCTGTAATCGTTTTCACAAGGTTAGGTAAAGCCCGTAGCAGATGTACCAAAACGCAGTTTGATGTACGCGCCCTGGGAGACATCCAGTGTTATTCAACCCGTCGCGTTTACTATAATCATGAAATACATCGGTAATACACAGACTGACAGAGCAAATGCAACACCAAGAAGGAGTGGTTCGAAAGGGATGAAAGTTGGGGAAAAAACAGAGACGGCACGGACGAATAATTGATGTTTATTTCAAACCGATATGCAGGTTACACAATGCGCACGGCATCGACTCAGTAGGATGTAGGACCACCGCGAGCGGCGATGCACGCAGAAACACGTCGAGGTACAGAGTCAATAAGAGTGCGGATGGTGTCCTGAGGGATGGTTCTCCATTCTCTGTCAACCATTTGCCACAGTTGGTCGTCCGTACGAGGCTGGGGCTGAGTTTGCAAACGGCGTCCAATGAGATCCCACACGTGTTCGATTGGTGAGAGATCCGGAGAGTACGCTGGCCACGGACGCATCTGTACACATCGTAGAGCCTGTTGGGAGATGCGAGCAGTGTGTGGGCGGGCATTATCCTGCTGAAACAGAGCATTGGGCAGCCCCTGAAGGTACGGGAGTGCCACCGGCCGTAGCACATGCTGCACGTAGCGGTGGGCATTTAACGTGCCTTGAATACGCACTAGAGGTGACGTGGAATCATACGCAATAGCGCCCCAAACCATGATGCCGCGTTGTCTAGCGGTAGGGCGCTCCACAGTTACTGCCGGATTTGACCTTTCTCCACGCCGACGCCACACTCGTCTGCGGTGACTATCACTGACAGAACAGAAGCGTGACTCATCGGAGAACACGACGTTCCGCCATTCCCTCATCCAAGTCGCTCTAGCCCGGCACCATGCCAGGCGTGCACGTCTATGCTGTGGAGTCAATGGTAGTCTTCTGAGCGGACGCCGGGAGTGCAGGCCTCCTTCAACCAATCGACGGGAAATTGTTCTGGTCGATATTGGAACAGCCAGGGTGTCTTGCACATGCTGAAGAATGGCGGTTGACGTGGCGTGCGGGGCTGCCACCGCTTGGCGGCGGATGCGCCGATCCTCGCGTGCTGACGTCACTCGGGCTGCGCCTGGACCCCTCGCACGTGCCACATGTCCCTGCGCCAACCATCTTCGCCACAGGCGCTGCACCGTGGACACATCCCTATGGGTATCGGCTGCGATTTGATGAAGCGACCAACCTGCCCTTCTCAGCCCGATCACCATACCCCTCGTAAAGTCGTCTGTCTGCTGGAAATGCCTCCGTTGACGGCGGCCTGGCATTCTTAGCTATACACGTGTCCTGTGGCACACGACAACACGTTCTACAATGACTGTCGGCTGAGAAATCACGGTACGAAGTGGGCCATTCGCCAACGCCGTGTCCCATTTATCGTTCGCTACGTGCGCAGCACAGCGGCGCATTTCACATCATGAGCATACCTCAGTGACGTCAGTCTACCCTGCAATTGGCATAAAGTTCTGACCGCTCCTTCTTGGTGTTGCATTTGCTCTGTCTGTCAGTCAGTGTATAACGAGATTTATAGTTACAGGCTAGAAAACAGCAGGAATCGTAAGCACCACATTTGAAAAAACAAATGAAATAGCGCATGGCTTTTAGTGCCAGGAGTGTCCGAGGACAAGTTCGGCTCGCCAGGTGCAGGTTTTTGATTCGACTCCCGTAGGCGACCTGCGCGGCGTAATGAGGATGAAATGATGATGAAGAAGACACATACACCCAGCCCCCGAGTCAGCGAAATAAACCAATTATGGTTAAAATTCCCGACCTTGCCGGAAATCGAACCCCGGACCCCTGCGATCAAAGGTCATCACGCTAACCATTGAGACATGGAGCCGTACAGCGCCACAATTAATTAATTAATTATGAGTACCCTGAATGAACCCGTAAAACTAGCACAGATATGAAGAGCATGCACCTGACAACAGGAGCTCACACAGACCTGTAACAGGTATTGCGTGGGATGGGAACTGATCACTGTATGTCAACCCTTGCAATAGCTCACTTGGCAGGGGTGCGATTGGAGGTCTGAAAGTGAACAGTGCTCGAGGCTTCGAATCCCACTTAAGTCTTTTCTTTTTCACAGCCACTTGTCTGGGATGTGGCAAGGTTGCATACTTAATAGTTTCCCCAGACTGGCTTGTTTATTTGGCAATGGAAAGTGCCATTGGTATGGTGGAATATGGTATTAAGCTGGGTTGGAAGAGACAAGACGGGCCAGGGGACAGGTCCTCCTCTTGGTATCCATTTACCAGGACACGTCGCATGAAGATGGTTCCGAACGACTACCGCCGCGTGCGGTGGAGCTCTCTCATGTTGTAACCACATCCTGCAGCGATCAAGGAGTGACGTTTTGTCCAAAAAAAAAAAGGTGGTAGTTTATCTTGGAGAAACAGCAGAAAGCATTCTCCCGTCAGAGGTCAAAGAAATGGGAACCAATGAGCCGATCACCCGCGATGTCACACGATACATTCACGCCACACTGTAGCTGAAAAGCTGCGTGTCATACACATTGGGGATTATCCACACTCCAGTAACGGTTCCATTGTTGTGGAAAACAGCTTCGTCCGTAAATAAAAACGTCGCTAAAAGTGTAGGATCATTGAAATGGCGTATGGCTTTTAGTGCTGGGATGTGTCCGAGGACTTCGGCTCGCCAGGTGCAGGTCTTTTGATTTGACTCCTGTATGCGACCTGCGCGTCGTGATGAGGATGAAATGATGATGAAGACGACACATACACCCAGTCCCCGTGCCAGGGGAATTAGCCAATTATGTTTAAAATTCCCTACCCTACCGGGAATCGAACCCGGAGCCCTTTGACCAAAGGCCAGCCCGCTAACCATTTAGCCATGGAGCCTACGTAAGATCAGCGTCGACATGCTACAGAGTCCATTGAGAGAACGTCACCAGGGCTTCGAAATCATGACCATGGAAATCCTGATGTAAGTGCAGATGGTGGAGGTGAAACCGCTCGGTATGCAGTATCAGCATAACAGACGCACGGCTGACGTTTCCACACTCCGAAATATTATGCCTGTCGGTTGTCGTCTATCTGGATAGCGTTCCTGATATACGCGTTGTGCCTGGTATGCATTCTGACTAGCTTCTCCACGTCTCAACATACTCGTCGCTGGAATATATCACGAGGCAGGGAATTAGCTTTGTGTTGTGTTATGTTGTACTATGACTTGCCTCGAGGGAAAAGAGTTCGTACAGCTACATACTACCTGCCATCGCACGTCGCTATCGTTCCAATAGGGCACACTTTGATCTACCTGTGGTCTGCGAAGCTTGGTACATGCACTACGTAGATAACTGTGTGCCTGTGTCCTAGCCAGTGACCATCACCTCCTCATCCTAGTCAAACCCAGCTCAATACCCTATGCCACGATACATACGGCCCTTTATACGGCCAAATAAACAAACAATTCTGTGAAAGCTATCAAGTAGGCAACCTTAACACATCCCAGGCCATTGGCGGTAAAGAATGTATATTTGCGTTTGATTCGAACGTTCGAGCACCGTCCACTGTCACATGTGAGGTACTGCAAAATTTGACAAGCAGTGCGCAGTTCCCAGGCGATACAATACCTGCTCCTGGTCAGTGTGTGTGCACCTTCTGTCGTAAGGGACGTGTTCATCGTATATGTGCTCATTTTATGTGTTCATTCGAAGTACCAATAATGAATTAATAGTGGCGCTCACGATTCCTGCTCTCTTCTAGCCCGTACACTCACATCTCGATATATTATCCCGGTATAGGGAGTGGGGCCGATGTATTGCAGAACTGTAAGAAAAGCGGCAGGATGCATAAAACTAGATCGCAAGGGGCTGGTGGGACCCTGTATAATATTCTCCTTCCCTCACTTCGTCTCGATATGCCCAACCTCGTTCGGGCGTGTCTGACCAATCATGGGCGAGCGATTTACCGCAGTAAGGCACCGACCTGGCTGTCTCACGACCACACCTTGATTTATCATTTTTGGGTCCGTAGATATCTATAGGGCCAACATAATGACTTCCAGAATCCAAGACTTGATTTCTCCTTCTGACTCACCAAAACTTTCCAGGGATATATTTCCAGACCTGGAAATATCTCTGTGTTTAACAAAATAAAAATAATGATGATGATGAAAGTTGTTTAAAGAGCCTAACTTGTAGGTCATCGGTCCCTACCTAAGATAATCACTTGTTAACTTCGATCGTACTGAATAACTTCCTTAAAATCTATATATTGAAAACACTAGGCTGAATTTTGTTACCACGAGTTTGAGAGAACGGCTGAACCGATTGACATCATAAAGCATTCTGACGAAAGCTCTTGGCCTGTAGATTTGGAGAGGGTTTTTATTAAGCATAAACATTTCTTGCCGTATATTTTTAAATTATTAATGAAAAATATAGCATTCTCATTGCCAAAGCGCTGGTCAGTACTTCAAGGCCACCTCTTGGTCCACTTCTGGCCATGTGCGTGACAGAAATTCTAAAGAGTGCACACGCATGAACCGTCTGGTATGACGTCTCCTCGCTGTAGTCTACAGAAAAGAGCGGTCAGTTGTGGACTCGTAGTTCGTCGAGAGTATTTCACGTTGACTACAGAATCATGTCTCTGGACGGTGAATGCACTGGTTATTTTTATCATAAATACATAACTCGTCACACTACTAACCACCACAGGAGCACACACAAGTGAATACATTCCTCCACATCAGGTTAGAAAATATGTCGAAATATCAGGCATTGAGAGGTATCAAATTTCCGTCAAGTTTGAGTAGTTCTAAAACTAAATCACTACATGGCCACTCCAATAATTTCTGCCTAAGGATTGCCCTAGCTCGGAATTCATTCTGTACTTTAGCGGGTTTCGCAAAGTTAAGGAGTAACATCTTCACGTAAAGATGTCGACAAAGCTAAATGATTAAAAATGACAGACGTCTATAGGCAAACCTGCAATGTCAACCAAACCAGTGACATACTATCTGGAGAAAATTACTGTAGCACCCCTACGGTTTGGGGTTGGGAAAGAGTGACATGGAAAATCATCGAAAAATATTAGTGTCAGTTCCATACTTTTCGGGATCGCTGAGATGAATATGACACTCTGGATGCCGTTTAAGTCAAAATTCATCTTCTATCGCCGAGGGAGTCAGAAGGGTTGAAAAATAAAATATCCAAAATGACCGAGATTAGTGTTGAATCTACATTTCTCGGGTGCGCTAGGCTAAATGGTGACAGTCATAATGACAGTTGGAATCGTGTACATCATATCTATACCACGACGAATAAATACATACTATTATCAATTATTTGTATTAATTATGTTAGAGGACCAACTACTTTCCAGACAATATGGGCTTCGACAAGGACAAACGTCTACGCGAAGCAAAATAATCTAGATCTTTTGATTAAACACACAAGTATAACTCTAAAACAACAAAATAGCTTGTAAGCTATCAATCAACGCCATAATAAAGAAATCTACAAAAAATCACATCACACTTTCTATTATTACAATTCGCTTTACGTCGCACCGACACATGTAGGTCTTACGGCGACGATGGGACAGGAATAGCCTAGGAGTGGGAAGAAAGCGGCCGTGGCCTTAATTAAGGTACAGCCCCAGCATTTGCCTGGTGTGAAAACGGGAAACCAGGGAAAACCACATTCTGGGCTGCCGACGGTGGGGTTCGAACCCACTATCTCCCGTATGCAAGGTCACAGCTGCGAACCCCTAACCGCACGGCCAACTCGCCCGGTAGGCACAAAATTAACAGGTAATATAAATCCTAAGAATAGACATTGAAGAATGCACCTAGGTAACACAAGGAGCTATTTCTTATCAAGGCACGTTATTACCTGTTCATAACGAATGCTGCGCTACAGTACGAGTCCTCTACTATTGTATAACGTTACTTCTGACGAGACACATTGCGGGATAGTAAAATGAACGTGGTTCCATCTTGTCTCCTTCAAAAAGAAAAGGCAAGGAGGGAAAGATAATGCTTGCGGCACCTGCTATAGAGACAAAGAGACGCAAATGAACTTCCTGCTTTTCTTGGAACTTCATCCTGTGAACCAAGAGTGTCTTGAGGGCTGCCGCCAATTTTACCTTAGTGTGCAGGAAAAGGGAAGAGCCATATCTTCCACACAATGAGCTTACCCCCTCTAGCGCGTTAGGCACGTTCCTTTTAGTTCATCATTAGTTAACATTAGGAAATACAGTAATTCTAGCTGTAGCTATAGAGAATGTTAATACACGGAAAATTTACGAGTCAGAAAAAGCCACTCAGCCATTTGGAGTTCAAACACATTAAAACTAAATCGCGAGAAAGCATATAAAATAATATTTGCATGCCTTTGAATACGCCCTAATACCGCATTAATCTTACGAAAATCCCAGTTCGCTATTGCTGGACTGCCTAACGACCACGTACTAAACCCTGCCTCCTCGTTAATCCAAGCTGGGGTGTGCACTTTCTACGATCTGATTGTTCTATTAATATTTGGCAGTCCTTACCCACGGTCTCTGCACGCCCAACACTCACGTTACAAAATATAAACCCACAGGCACAATATTCTTCATCACGTATTCTTCGGTGACGCCACACACCAACTCATGCACGAGAAATTAATTGGGATTTGTCCAGAATTCAATGTTAACAGGAGCTTTTATAAATAAATAAAAATCTACTAAATCATGTTAAAGCAGAGAAAGCCGGATACAGACCTAAGATTGTGTTTTCAACATCAAAAGCAGAACGTAGTCACTCAAAAGGACGACTTCAGCTCGCTTAATTATTTCAGTTAACTACATAACGACCACTCTAGACTCGGAACGAGAAATGTAATACATACACATACACACATCAGACGAAAGTAAATTCAAACTATGGAGCATGGTAGAGGGAAAATTGTACAAAAGAACTCGAAATACTCCTTAGAAGACATCGTATTTTAACAAAGCATCTGGGTATCGCAATCTCCACTTACGTTTAAGTGTACTACTCTGCATTAGTTTGTACAAGACGTGGCAATTATGAGGTACCAGAGTCCATCCGTAACACAGAATTACTTAAAAATAGAGTTCAAGATTTTAACGTTGTTCAGTTTCTGGCAGAGATTACCAAGTCTTATATCCCTATCTTACTACTACTACTACTACATCGATTGAATTGACTACGCGGTATGGGTCCAGCAGCTTTCAGCTTGCATTCAGGAGTTGGTGGCTTCGAACTCCACTGCAGGCTACCCCGAAGACGGTTCTCCGCCTCTGCTATCTTCTCACCACGAAAAATGCCGGAATTGTCTTAATTAAGGCCAAAGTCATTACCTTCCCAGACCTAGCCTTTTCCTATTCCGTCGTCACCAAAAACATTTCCGAGTTAGTGCGACGTTAAAACACTAAATAATAGTAATAATAATAATAATAATAATAATAATAATAATAATAATAATAGTAATAATAGTAATAATCATAATATAGTGAACGACTTGGCTACGCGGCAACTGTGACCATGTATCCAACAGGCGAAGGTGGGTTCAACCCTACCGTCGGCAGCATTGAAAATAGGATTCTGTGGTTTTCCATTCTAACCCCAGGCAAAATGCTCGGGCCATTCTGCAATCAAAACCACGGCTGTTATCTTCCCAGAGGTAATTATGGAAAACAGGAATTCAAAATTTAATCACCAAGCAGCAATTTATTGTTAAGAGCATCTAGTCTCCTTAAATTCAGCCACGAACTTCCGTGCATTAATATCTAGGGTACAATGAAACAAAACACTTCAACATGGTGATTATCTGTTTGCTAAAGAACTGTAGAAGTTATAATCACCAGCATGACAAGCTACAATAATAAACTGATTTATTCTAACCTTACTTAATCCTGAAGAACGTTAACAAATTTACAAGCATTAAGCAAGGCCCCCAACTGCCCAAATAAAGACAAACCCGTACATTCAATTATGTCTCAATGATAAAAAATAATGCAAAATTTCATACCACAGAATTTAATTCAAGAGAAAATTTCACACTTCGGCCAACGAAGTTTTAATAAAATATTCCAAATTATTGCAGTCTCTTCATTTGCATGGCTTTATTTAGATACACTAGAGCAGCGGTGGTCAAGTCTTGCGCCGCCAGGAGCGCAACCACATTTGGCCCGCGCTTCGAATATCGCCCACCATTTCCAGAGTGGATGTAAGTGGAAGGTATATTGTGAAATCGGACTGTAAATAGCTTTACGTATCTTGGTTTGACTTTACAGACCGACAATGAACTCGTTCAGGATCCACGTGAGACTGCGAGTAGCAGCAGGTTCAGAAGGTAATTTGATATCAAAGCCATAAACGGATTATCCTTGACGTCAGCCATGGCGCTCTTCGATTCCAAAATCGTTCCAGTACTCACCTACGGAACAGAGATAACTTAGGATAAGTTAAGCATTGGAAATCTCCGAACATTTGAAAAGGTTAAAGCAAGATACCTGAAGGCGGCCTTTGGAGTATCACTGGGGAGCCCTTACGAATGGAGGACTCAAGATTCAAGTTCGTGTTTCCTTCCACGACCAACTGGAAGAGAGGACATTGAAAACAAGGGAAATCTGGGCAGAGTTCTACTGGCCCAAGACCATGATAATTAGAGGATGGATGGACGAAAACAAGGACCTACAACACTTTGCGAACTCTCTGGCTGTGCACGGTTATCACCACGAAATGTGCAAGACAGAATTCTACAATGAACCAAACTCGACTTGCGTGTGTGAACTCTGCGACCAAAGCTGTGATTGCTACCACGTTAATAAATGTATAAATTGTGGAAGTACCGTATAACTTATCTCTTTGCACAAACTGTGCGCATTGAAAAAATTGCGTTCATAGCCTTTGTAATCAGATAGAATATGATTACAAGAATATATACTTTATAATAACAATACTTTATATATAGACACATGTAATCATTCTTTCCAGCAAATCAAATAACGCTGTGACCTGAGATGGGATGTCTGGGAGCTTACTTAGTTCGGACGGTACATTGTGTTCTATATTTGCAACTGCACGGAGTTGCGCGGGTTAAAGATTGTTAATCCCGCACGTTGCCGGAGCTTGGCAAATTTCATACCAAAAAAAAAAAAAAAAAAAAAAAAAAAGCTCGATACGCAGATGAAACCGGACACTGAAATGTTACCAGCTTGCTTTGTGCAATCGAAGATATTGATTTTGAGGAAGTACATAGTTCATAAAAATCATGCATGTTTTGAGATTGCAAAATTACCTACTTTGGCTAATTAAAGCCCTCCTGACGCATAAGTAGGTCCCTCTTGCTGTAATTTATTGTTCTCATTAAGTCGTTTTCTTGCTCTGAAATACCTTCTCCGTGGTTTCGGATAGGGTGTGTTCTGCTTTTTGCTTTGCAGAGTCGTTCTTTATCTGCTGTCTTGCACTGGCTGCCTCGTATATTTCCAGAGTGATGTTCATCTTTTGTAGCACGTGCAATTCACTCACACTGCCACAGTTACAATGGATCATTGCATCCGTTACGCCTAATCTCAGAGTTAAGAGTCCGACATAAGTGTCTTCTGGATATCGGCGACATATTATGCGATTGAATGACCCATTGTAATTTTACGTCAATCCATGCAGACATTTTCCCTACATCTCCCTACTGCTGAGTCTTTCATAAACTGGCTTTACTTCTTGGAGAATATCCCAAGCTATGCCTAGCTTGTACTTGTAGCTGTTGAGTTTATTTTCAGCTTTAGCTCGCTGGTAAGAACACCAACTTTCACTTCCTTCAGGGCACCTGTGGTGTGTAGGTCTCTCTTTAGTTGCTGTCAAATGGTATAAAGTTGGCCAAATGTCATTGTACATTGCTTCTACGCTGGAAGTATTGCTTCGAAGTGCAATGCCAAAAGTAATTTTGCATTTTATCAATGAGAGCACCAGTCAATTTCCCTTTGCCCCCTAGCTTTTTTCCTGTGCCAGGTTACGCAGCGCTCTTGCCAACCTCTTCTGATAATGCCCAACATATTCTAGTTTGTTTATTTGCTTCCCACTGTAAGGATAAGTCTCTACCACAGTTTTGTAGTTCTTTGAGTCTCCATCCCCATAATTGTCTATGTAATCCAGCCCTCTTTTTGCTGCTGAGTGACCAAAAATCATTCTGGTGCCCTCTAGTTCCATATTTGGTGATGACGCACTGAAGCTTTTCATGCATACTGCAGCGTGATCTGCTTGCCAGGCAAGATAGGACGGTGACTATTTGTCGTCATTTGAATGTAGCTAACATCCTACACAACTCTTAGACATTACTTCAACATCAATAACTTTATCAGTGTCCACTGACCACTCTGCTACCATACAGAGAGTGAAGAATGTCCTCTTCGGTGCCAAGTGCCATCGACAGTCACACCACATTCATTATTGGGTCGTTTTAGTTTTATTCCTTCTGCGGCATCTTTCATTGCTTCTTCAGCAACTTCAGTGGTAACTTCAGCCAGAATCTTGACATGTTCGGTATAGGCTGCAGGTGCGGGTGGTGGAAGTACATTCATTACATAAGAAAATGTTCTTGCTTCACTTCGCCCACAACCAATGAGGCGCATCCCATACACAAGCCCTTCATTAACTTCAGGCATCTGACCAATTTTACTTGATTGAAAATCACAATTACTACACACCAGACCAACAACAAAATCCCAACCTAGCCTCAGTTTACAAAAGTTTTTCAGCGATATTGATCCACAATTCATAGAGATGACATACCAGCAAGAATAACAGTTCTTCTACACATTCCATACTAAATATAATGTTAAAACTACCCTGTGTACTTTTTCCGTAGAAACGGCGCTTTCCTTTATAGCAACTACGTCTATTACTAAACATTATTCACTTAGGAGATGTTAGTCACTCGATATAAACACAAATAACACACACATGGCAGTCATAGTTAAATTCCACAGCATTTATGCAAGATTCAATATTCATTCTCCAGAGATAGATCATATGACAACCGATGCTAACTGCTGGTTAACGAAGGTACTGCATTATGGAACACTAGTGCGTTGTATTGAATTGTACTTATGTTGAAAAATCTGCTTGAATATGGAAAGCTAGTGAATGTTAGCGCCAGACCAAGTCCCCAGAGCAGATAAATATTGAACGCAGCGGTCTTTTAAATGCAATTTACGGTCTTTCTATATATTTCAGGTCAATGATACTTACATATTTGGAAACTAGAAACTCCAGGCTTCCAGTTGTGAACCATGCTAATATAGAATGGTCATTGAGATTTTGTTTCCCGTATTACAAAGAACTTGTATCGGCCTCGCCTGAATTCACTTAAGTGTTTCCATGTTTGTATGAGAGAGGGCAGCTCCCTCGGTCGTGAGCACGGGAAATCATTTTTTCGGCGAGAGAGTAGATTTATCTCTTTGGAGCCTTTCCATGCATTGTTAGGTGTGTGAAATGTAAAAATGGACCCCATGCAAATTGGAGTGGAGTTTTTGTGCCACAAATGGATCTTTAACAGATTTAAGCTTGATCCGTACTACCTTTCTTCTTGATGTCTTGAGTATTGATATGGCAGGTACGGTAAATATTGTATTTATATTATTACTATGCATAAATTGTGCCCTTCGTCTTGACTAATGATGGCCGGTTGATATGCATCCTTGTGCTCTACTCACTGATCTCTATACCTGGATGGCTGGTAGCTTGGGTAGCAGTAAGCCGAATAGAAGATGACTGGCGTCGTAAGATGGCAGCGAGCGCATGGTGCAATAGACCACGAGGAGCGCGCTTGCTTTGTTTATGCTTAGTTCAGTGACGCCAGGCCTCTTCATTGTAGTTTCACGAGTGTTCTGTGCTGTGTTATTGCTAAGTAAATAGTAGTGTATTTTACGAATTTAGGTTCGTTGCCTTGTAGTATGCTTGTGAATTACAAGATTAAATTTAAATATGTATGTGTTTATCTGAAATATGAATGAAGAAACATTCTACGGGGTATTAACATACCGCAGTATTCAGCTTATGGATGTACAAACAGAACCGATCAGCAGAAGGAGAAATCATTTCATCGGGGAGTTTTAATAATAATGTTATTTGCTTTACGTCCCACTAACTACTTTTTTAAGGTCTTCGGAGACGCCGAGGTGCCGGAGTTTAGTCCCGCAGGAGTTCTTTTACGTGCCAGTAAATCTACCGACACGGGACTGTCGTATTTGAGCACCTTCAAATACCACCGGACTGAGCCAGGCTCGAACCTGCCAAGTTGGGGTTAGAAGGCCAGCGCCTTAACCGTCTGAGCCACTCAGCTCGGCTCGGGGAGTTTTATACTGTACATAAGAATCTTCCTAGGGTAGTGTTTTGAGTTTTAGGTTTATTGTATCTTATTTCGCATATTCCGGGAGCAAAATGGCAATTAATTTTTGTAGGTTTCCTTTCTCGAGACCCGAACATCTAAGATCATCGATTAGGAGTATCAGGCGGATCACTTAGAGGAAGACTGTTTTGATAGAAAAGGACAAACTGTACACCTTAAAAGTGATGTACAGCCAACTGTTTTCAATTTTACTGAACATTAACTGCAAGTAAAGATTTACTTACCGAGCTCGATAGCTGCAGTAGCTTAATTGCGGCCAGTATCCAGTATTCGGGAGATCGTGGGTTCGAACCCCACTGTCGGCAGCCCTGAAGATGGTTTTCCGGGGTTGCCGATTTTCACACCAGGCAAATGCTGGGGTTGTACCTTAATTAAGGCCACGGCCGCTTCCTCCCCGCTCCTAGCCCTTCCCTGTCCCATCGTCGCCATAAGACCTATCTGTGTCGGTGCGACGTAAAGCAAATAACAAAAAAAAGATTTACTTATATATTTTTTTCTCATAATTAAACTGACGGTTTCGATGAAATAATTGACGTGACCTTATAACAATCTTAGAAAATGAAGTCTGGAGGAATTCTAGACCTTATTTACATCAGTAATAATTATGGGTTTCAGACACTGGAGTGGTGGGAGAAGGAAAAGTGTGGCGGGTGTTTGGGGCTATTCCATTATACTATTCGTGGTATTTGGGACTCTTTTAATTGGTGTTACATATTTCTGATGATGACCATCAATATCGGTTTGCTAGCTGAATTTAATTAAAGAGGTCTGTAATAGTACATTAAGCTGCAGGTAATGTGATATATTGACTAGTTTTGAATATTTGCTGGTTTTATAAATGTGTACATTTGCTTCAATGATATTTTAATTTGATAATATGCGCGTTATTTCTTGGAAACAGGAAACAGAAATTCATTATCAAGCACCGATTACGATATGTCGAATCTAGGCCTGTATATTGAGCTACGTTTATAGGTACATCATTTTAAGAATGCATAATTTCGTGGCATACATGTATACAATTTACAGCAATGTTTCCAGAAACTGTTTTTCACTCGTATTGTGTTACCGATCGCTAATTGCATGTATTCAGGACCTAAGTTAATATTTGCCGGCCGTTATTATACACTCATGTTTATTGCTATCCCGGAGATTTACTGACCTCGGAATGACGTGTCAGTGATCCCAATGTCCTTATGCTTTGAGTGAACATGTCTCTATATTTTTAATTATTCCAATGCGCCATTAATTGCGACTTAAAATTGACTATATTATCATTGCTTCCCCATAAGGAGAGCTCGAGGTTGGGTACGCCAACATGGCGAACCGCGCGTTCAACTTGGCGTACTTTCTCCTGCAGCGGAGACCTGCCATCAGCGATCCATGTATAGTGGCTCTACTGCATGAATGGGCCGTGCGTCTGTCGTTGATGTGATTGCGATGTATTAATAACTGGGTCTCTGATTGATCATTTTTGTGCACTTCATGGTATTGTGTCTAGCCATCAATGAATGCACACCCTGCGTGTCGACGCTGAGATCCATTCGAGTCGTACGCAGCGCGTGAGATGATGGTTTTATGTGTGACTACTGAGTCTGTATTATCCTGCTGGTAATTGCGCGCGCTATGGACGCTGCTCTGTCATACGGGAGACCCTGGTTTTTGACAGTGTGAGTCATACTACTCGTGATTGAGTTCGACTTATTTATGAAAGCTAATGCTCAGATTTCTTGCCGTTCCGGCAATGTCTGAATGTTTGGGAGTGTGCTTGTGAGTGAATGGTGAGAAGAGATGACATATCGATCTGCTTATATTTTAACCTTGTTTCTATGCCTCATGTTTCTTTCCGGCACAATAATATTTGTTTTGCCTTGGTTTTTATCGCGGCCGTTGTTTGCCTAGGTGGCCGCCATATTCTTTCCTTATACAGCCATGTGCATGCCTGTGATGCTCCTTGAGTTTAAATTTTACTTCCGTGGTCCAGAGATGTTTCTCTATTGTTATGTCGCGATCTCTCGCATTTTTTCTCTGTACTTTTGCCCTCTATGCTGCGTGGAAGCTTTGATCTGTGTTGTAATTGTTGTGGATGTGGAAGTTAGATAGACGGGTTCATAATGAATGTTATCAACTCCCGGAAAGAATGACCGAAGTAACCCGTACATATTCTATTTGCATTATCAGATTATGCTGTAAGATTGAGAATATAACGGCGAGCCGGTGTTATGAATAATTTGAGATTGGTATTTGATAAGTTTGTGCTCACGCATTAGCGTCATTACTTCAATAGGATGGGCTGTGTGTATGTAACATTTATTTACTTTATTTAATTGCTGGCTTCATTTCTTGTTTCCTCTTGATTTTATTATTATAATAAACCCTCATTTAAATTTTCTTGGCATTTTATTGCTAGTAGCTGTAGTGTTATACCTGTTATGATTTTGATATGAGCACCGTTTCCAGTTCAGGGCTGTGTTTCGCTTCTCCTAGTCGAGGTCCACGCCTCGAATCCTCGACATGTGCGTTTTATGCGTAGGTGTGTGTTGTCGGTAAGGGTGGGGGTGTGGCTCAGTTGACATCAAAATCAAATATTGATTATTTTGACCCATATCTCTATTTCAAACCTGAATACATACCTTAGATACTTCGTATTCAGATTAAAAGTCAATATACTTGCCATAATGATAATACTTACTAGGATGGTAAAGATAACAATAGTCACAATAGCGCCAATAGCTTTTTTAACTTACCCTAAAATATTTGGCAAGCAAATTGAGTAATGGTAGCATTTATGTTATAAACATGTTACGTACTATCCAACCACGAAGAGTCATACACTAATCATGCCATATTTAGTTACTATTTGACAAAAATATGACTATTTCCTACCTTATTTCAAGTAGTTCATTGAGAATTAATGTGCTCATATATATCATCCTAACCTATTGTTTAATATGGTAAAAATCAAAATTCAATGTAAAATAGCCACAAAATTAATAAATGTTGATAAAATTAATAACCGCAAGATAATATTAGAAACCTCATAACACTTTAAATATGAGTTTAATTCTTCCTTTTTTTCCTTTTGAATAGAAACCCTCAGAATATTGTAGAGGGTGGACTAAGATGAAATCTCTTAGTACATTCTAATTAATTTGGAAGATTTAAAAACATATATTCATATAATTATATTAAGCCTAAATTTTTCCCCAGTTCCATTATTATAGTTCATCCTCTATAGAATTCGTATTCGAACAACTGTGAAAAAATTCACTAAGATCAAACAAGTGGTTCTTGTGATATTGTGTTTCTTGTTGAAAAGATTAAGTTTTCAGAAAAACGCATGTAAAGTCGTAACACACAGTTCGATCCACTGTACACCTTAGAAAGCTCCACTGGCATATGTCATACCCTCTGCCTGGATGTTCTTCGATTTTTCTCTCAGTCTGAGCCTTTGCCTAGACGTTTCAACCTCCAAAGTTGAGTCTCTTACTTTTTTCATCCGAATCCCCCTTCCCTAATTGAACTTGTACGAAGCTTCCACACTATTCTTCCCAACTTTGATTCCCAATGCCTTCAGTACTTGTAGGCTACTGCTACCTATGTCATTAAAACTGGCTACCCCGTTGCTATTTGAACAATTGTATTACCACTGCATGATGTTTTGGGACATATGGATGAAAATTTACTGTTGAATGACTCATTTGCATTTTGGTTTCTCCCTTTTAGAGAACCTTCTCTGTAACTCTGTTTTGCTAAGATCTTTGAAAGCAGGCTGTGTGGTGTCCTTTACAGGTTTGGGAATGGGATGTGTGTGCTTGTAAGTACTAACTGTCCCCTCTGATACAGCTCGTCGATAGCCGCACCAAAATTCGGAGCCCTTGGGACAAAAGGTGCCCAAGTTTCCTTGCTGATGCACAAGGTTTACTGGTTACCTCAGTAATAACATCGCCATTATCACCTCTCTCTTGATTGTAAAATCGATTTCCAGCAAATCCCCTCCGACTTACTACATTCTATTTCTTAGGCACTATGATCACAATTCACAACACAATGTAATAGAAACACTTGGATAGTTTCAAAATATACTCATACGACCGCCAAGGACTACACAACAGAAACCTTGGAAACAGATAATCAAAGCTGTCCATCTCAAAGACAATTCACTAATCCATGGATACATGCATGGCCTGCGTGTATACTACCCATGCAGCCAGTGTTATAAGAGATTGATGAAAAGAGAAACCATACACAGTCTGCTGCTGCACATTTGCATGCATTGTCAAGTAACCACGCCCATCAAAATGTGGAAGCTGTCACTATAATGTAAATATTTCTTTAAAAAATGAGTAATTTTTACATAAAACTTCGTATCCGTGTTCAGAAAGCCACAACCTTACTTTTGAGATTTACTTTTAAAAATGACATGTTCAGCATGGTCCACTGTATGGCCCCCCTCACAGTTCTCACATCTCGACTGTTCTTCGCCAGCTGATGATACTCAATTCACACCGATAAATGGGATGAAGGTTAAGAAGAAATATCTAGACAGAGTATATATGAGGAGCATCAAAGTTTAAGTTGATAATTATGTTGTTCTTATCCCCTAATACAGTATAAAGTAAACAAATGCACATTAGTAATATCACTCGAAACTGGCATACCGGGGCTTATTTCCCAATTATGAGTTACTTACGAGCAGTAGAACATGTTCGTTCACCATCAGACTTTGGCAGCAACACTC
Source organism: Anabrus simplex (assembly GCF_040414725.1). Taxonomy (NCBI): domain Eukaryota; kingdom Metazoa; phylum Arthropoda; class Insecta; order Orthoptera; family Tettigoniidae; genus Anabrus; species Anabrus simplex. Next base: position 890,189,278 of record NC_090266.1, read on the forward strand.
ACCTGAAAAAAGAGAAAATTATGTTAAGTATTCTTTCAAGAAACAGTTACTTGAGTTCAAATCTCTTTATCATTAATCTGGGTATTAATTGCTCAAATTAATACTGACCATTTACTGTCAAACATAAGGCATATCTACAATAAAGACATTAACAAAGTATTCATTTTCGCAACAGCACCGCACAAAGGTGTAAATACGTACACCAGCCTAGTGTCGGTAGATATACTGCTAGATTAAAAGAACTCTTTCGGAACAAAATTCCGGCACTTCGACGTCTTAGAAAACCGTAAATTAATTAGTGGAACGTAAAACCACACCAAACATACAATTTACGTGTTCTCTCAAACCATATCTCCCTATCAAATTTGTCTGGAGGTACAATCATCTACCCGTTAGTTTTGCTGTGCCGTATGTTGTTAAACCATTCAATAGAAACCATATATCACATTCATAAAAAAATCGCCGAGATTCAATCGAAGACGCGGCGGTGAAAAACCGACGATCATCCGTATGAATCACGAGAGGACCACAAATAAATAATTATAGTTGCAGGGAGCAAAAAATGCCATTTTGCCTGTAAATTCTAGCTTTTTCGAGTAAGTCTTCAGTTTTATCTCGGATGAAATGGACAACGATCAATTCTACTATCAGTTACATTTTTGTCTGTTTTTTAAGCTTCACGCCAAATCTACTGGACTGCTATTTGCTTTACGTCGCACCGACACAGGTATGTCTTATGGCGACGATGGGATAGGAAAGGCCTAGGAATGGGAAGGAAGTGACCGTGGCCTTAATTAAGGTACAGCTCCAGCATTTGCCTGGTGTGAAAATGGGAAACCACGGAAAACCATCTTCAGGGCTGCCGACAGTGGGGTTCGAACCCACGATCTCCCGATTACTGGATACAGCCGCACTTAAGCGACTGCAGCTATCGAGCTCGGTGGTCCACTGGACTGATTAGCATGAAAGTTGTATTTGAATAGGTGGCATACTCGAAAAAATATCACACTACAACCCTAATTACAGGAGAGAGGGGGCAAAGATTTTTGCACATATTTACAGAGAGATTAATTCCTCTTAAAAAGTCGTGTGAAAAAATCTGATAACTGTTATGGTCACTTCATTTCCTGATAGGACTAGCCATATATCTGCGACGAAATGTTTCCCAAATTTTTCACAGTGAAAAGTAGAAACCATGTGCAAATAATAATAATAATAATAATAATAATAATAATAATAATAATAATAATAATAATAATAATAATTACAATTTGCTTTACGTCGCACTGACACAAATATGTCCTATGACGACAATGGAATATGATAGGGCTAGGAGTGGGAAAGAAGCGACCGTAACCTTAATTAAGGTACATCTGCCTGGTGCAAAATGGGAAAACCACGGAAAACCATCTTCAGGGCTGTCGACAGCGGGGTTCGAATCCATTATCTCCCGAGTCCAACAACAACAACAACAACAACAATAATAATAATAATAATAATAATAATAATAATAATAATAATAATGCCCGACTCATTGGCTCAGTGGTCAGCGTTGTGGCCTTCGTTTCAGAGGATCCCGGGTTCGATTTCCGGCCAGGTCGGGGATTTTAATCGCGCCTGACTAATTCCCCTGGTTTTGAGATTGGGTGTTTGCTATTGTCCCAATACTCTCCTCTCCACACTATGACAATACACCACACTACCAACCCCCAGAGAAATACGCAATAGTGATTACACCCCTTCACATGTGGTTGGCGTCGGGAAGGGCATCCGGCCGTAAAATAGAGCCAAATTAACACTTGAGGCACAGTTTGTGCCCGCGAACCAGCAGGTGTGAGAAAAGCTGTAAAATAATAATAATAATAATAATAATAATAATAATAATAATAATAATAATAATAATAATAATAATAAACTGAGCGCAAAACTCAGACATTATTGCACTGTCATCAGACCACAGGCTTTGTATGCAGCGGAATACCTTGCTATGAACAAAAGAGGACTGACAGAAAAATTGGAAATTAAAGAAAGGAAGAAAGAAAGAGAGATCTTAACGTAAATCTTGGTCCAATTAAACACAAAGATGAATAAAGATGTCGGAATAACCATGAGCCGTATACTCACGTCCTGAAGATCTCTGATGTCATGCGGAGAAGAAGAATTGCATTTTATGGCTACTTTCTAGGACTGAAACCCACACGATCATCGAATCAGGTCTTTACCTAATTTAAAGGCAAGAAGACCCAGCCAACTTGGTTCAAGGAGGTGGAAACAGGAGATGGGGATCACTTATGAAGCTATACAAGAACGCAACCCACTCAGGAGGAAGCTAAAAGACCACCAGCGTTTACAAGAAAGGAGGATAGAAAAGAGCAACACCGGTAACAAATGAAGGAGCACTGGGCAGAGATCAAAGCCCAGAGATGAAATAACGTGGTCCTTAGAACAAATAATAATAATAATAATAATAATAATAATAATAATAATAATAATAATAATAATAATAATAATAATAATAATCTATGGCGTGGCTATACTGAACGTGGCTTCCGCCAGCGATATTTTACGCTCTTCAGGAAAATGCAGTATAATTTTTCGGGACACCTCCACACATCCTAGACGTAATAATTGCAGTTACAGTACACACACCACTACAGCCATCATAATTACATAGGTTATCAGACATGTATTGACAGTCATGTACACAGGGGTGATCTACAATACCCCGAACCTATAAAACTAATCAACAATAGCCGAACTTACAGGCTCAGACGATAGAGCACAGGCCTTGTGAGTCATAGTCGGCTGGATGAATCCTGGCTCAGTACAGCGGTATTTGTAGGTACTCATTCAGTCTCGTGTCGGTAAATTTATTGACACGTGAAATTACTCTGCGGGACAATACTCCAGCACCTTGGCATCCCTAAAAAGCAATAAATACTTAGTGAGAGTGAAACAAATTTATTATTCATAATTAATTAATTAATAACACTGCACGAAATGACTATCGATAACAATGCTCTGTCTCTCCTGTTGCCACGCATCTCCATTAGATGGTATTACTGCTGTAACTGTACAAATGAATGAACCCATCGACGACGGATTCAACAGCATCGACTCTTAAGATCGAATCCACACTCAAAAGGGGAAGCCTTTTCTCGATCATTAATAGTTTTTTTTTTTACAGAGGAGGGCATATAAGAACTGATCTTTGGCCAGATGAACTTAAGGTTACATGTAACTAATCGATAGCTCCACCTCCCTAGTGGTACTACGAAATTCGCAAGCTAGCCACTCCTTTTTCAATTTCAGATAGAGCTACATGACCCATTTGCGCTGTGGTGGAGTAAAGGAGGAGTGTGTGCCGCTGATACATTGAGCCAGAGCAGTTTCCATGCACCACACGTTCCGTATTGTTCCCGCGGGATTTCGAAACTAACTTCTCTCAGAAACATGGCCGTGATTCGTGCACCAGACCAGGTTGGGTTGGGGGAATCCCAAATAAATCCTCAACCCTCCCCCCAACCGATTTGCATTCACTCAGCGCTAGGACACGGCAAACCTAGAGTTTGTTTCAACAAAACACATCGCACGCCTTACATTTACAGAAGAACACACCCCTTGGTTTACTCACCTCCATCCCAACGGAGCACCGATATACACAGTGATATTCAGAAGTTTCGGAGTCATCACTTAATCTCCAGGCGAAAAGAAGGTCGGTTCTTTACACAGAGGTCAGGTTCGTTTTCTTTCCAACCATGGTCCCCAATTATATATCAGAATGGACACTACTGGCACACAGGTCCTTAAATTAAGCCTTTCAAATGCTATATATAACGGGACTATTAACTAATATGCCCTACGTCTCTTTAAATGACACAACAACAGAAACTACGACTACTATTTTTACCAGCGATGAATGGAAGAACGAAGAGCACCTATAACTGGGAATTATGATCTGGATACTGTAGTACAAATAAATTCACATCTGATATTTCCATTTATTGGTCATGCTTGTTAAGAAATGACGATATGGTATAAAGTGACAGAAAGTGTGAGGTACGGTAAGGTGATAGGCCTAATGATGATAACTTAATTGCATATTATTTTTATTTTTTTATTATTATTATTATTATTATTATTTCCATGTATTTATTTATTTATTTATTTATTTATTTATTTATTTATTTATTTATTTATTTACTTATTTATTTATTTATTTATTCAACGTCAACAACGATGCCTTAATTTTACGAAGTTCGTTCATCTTAATAGGAAGTACAAGAGCGACAGAGGCATATTATATTTTATTCACACGGTGCTGAAGCTGAAAAAGTGAAACTACTGTCGACAGGTACATATGGCTATCGATCAGTGTCAGTAATAATGAATGTTATTACATTAGAAGTCATTCACATTCGTTGAGAGTTAACAATAAAATACTAATTCACAATCATTATTTGAAGCCTGGTGCTCGGAATTAACGGGTACCAATTATGTAAGATTAATCAACAAGGTATATTGAGTGTCGGATTATCGGTCCTGTATATGCATGGCTGAACATTTCATTGCAACTGTTCTGCTATGAAAGATGTGTTTTAATCAAGCCGATCTAATTTCTTCTAAGGATCTTGATTTCGTTACATAGAAATTATTGAGTTTTGCCTGTAACACGGCATTGGCATTTGGCGTTGCAAAACTCAGTGAACTTGGATCGAACTTCACAGATTGAGAATGTGCAATTATTTTATTTTTTACAAATTGCTTTACGTCGCACCGACAAAGATAGGTCTTATGGTGACGATGGGATAGGAAAGGGTTAAAAGTGGGAAGGAAGCGGTCGTGGCCTTAATTACGGTACAGCTCCAACATCTTCCTGGTGTGAAAATATGAGACCACGGAAAACCATCTTCAGGACTGCCGACAGTGTGATTCGAACCCACTATCTCCCGAATACTGAATAATGGCCACACTTACGCGACTGCAGCTATCGAGCTCGGTGTGAGAATGTGAAGAGCTCAATCAGAAGCCTGGTAAACAGCGTGCAACTAGATGTTCGTGTGACCAAAGCAGAAGATAAGAGGGATCGTATACAAGGCCATCGGTCAACGTAATCAAACTTAGGGATGAAGTATGGAAGCTGCAGAGTGCGCAGGTAACGATGCAGAAACCACTAATAACTTTTCTACAGGTGTAGATGGAATGGAAGTAACTCATCCAGTAATGAGTGAAGGAGAGATAACGAATACCAAAGATTTATAACTGTTACACTTTTCAGTCTGCCGAAACTATTTCCGTGGTTTCCCATTTTCACACCAGGCAAATGCTGGGGCTGTACCTTAATTAAGGCCACGGCCGCTTCCTTCCAACTCCTAGGCCTTTCCTATCCCATCGTCGCCATAAGACCTTTCTGTGTCGGTGCGACGTAAAGCCCATAGCAAAGAAAAGAAAGAAACTATTTCAGAGTAATAATTTTATAAACTACCTGAGAAAAACATATAGTAACAGTATGTTACTTGAAAAAGGAACAACTTAATGAAAATAGAATAACATGTTTCGATCTTCTAAGAACACCATCAATTTCTATCCAATCCAACAACCAACCAACCCCATGGCGCAAAAGCCCCAAAGGGCCATGGCCTACCAAGCGACCGCTGCTTAGCCCGAGGGCTTGCAGATTAGGAGGTGTCGTGTGGCCAGCACGACGACTCATCTCGGCCATTATTCTTGGCTTTTAGACCGGGGCCGCTATTTTACCGTCAGATGGTTCCTCAATTGTAATCATGTAGGCTGAGTTTTAGGTTATACAAGCCAAGTCAATAAACCGAAGGGTAAAAATACCGCGCGAGTTGGCCGTGCAGTTAGGAGCGCGCAGCTGTGAGCTCGCATCCGGGAGATAGTGGGTTTTGAACCCCACTGTCGGCAGCCCTGAAGATGGTTTTCCGTGGTTTCCCATTTTCACACCAGGCAAATGCTGGGGCTGTGCCTTAATTAAGGCCACGGTCGCTTCCTTCCAACTCCTACGCCTTTCCTATCCCGTTGTCGCCTTAAGGCCTATCTGTGTCGGTGCGACGTAAAGCAACCAGCAACACTCAAATATTTAGAAAAGTATAAACATTTGTGTTTCTTTCCTTTTAAATACTTATGAACTTGAAATCTGCAAGTTATCTTAATGAAATCCTGTTTCTCTCAACTCCGTTAAGATTTCAAGTTCATAAATATTTAAAGCCGCCTCTGTGGTGTAGTGGTTAGCGTGATTAGCTGCCATCCCCGGAGCTCCGGGTTCGATTCCCGGCTCTGCCACGAAATTTGAATAGTGGTACGAGGGCTGTAACGGGGTCCACTCAGCCTCGGGAGGTCAACTGAGTAGAGGTGGGTTCGATTCCCACCTCAACCATCCTCGAAGTGGTTTTCCATGGTTTCCCACTTCACCTCCAGGCGAATGCCGGGATGGTACCTAACTTAAGGCCACGGCCGCTTCCTTCCCTCATAGCAGGTGAGGCCGCCTGGGCGAGGTACTGGTCATACTCCCCAGTTGTATCCCCCGACCAAGAGTCTGAAGCTCCAGGACACTGCCCTTGAGGCGGTAGAGGTGGGATCCCTCGCTGAGTCCGAGGGAAAAGCCGAACCTGGAGGGTAAACAGATGATGATGATGATGAAATATTTAAACAGAAATAAAGATAAATGTTTATATTTTTCTAAATATTTTAGTGTGATTTGATAGAATCCGATGATGTCCAATGACCAATCATGTCATTCTATGTTTTCTATTAGGTGGTTTACCGAGCAAGTTTACCGGTTTGAGTCGCGTAGCTCTCAGCTTGCATTCGGGAGATACTGGGTTTGAACCCCACTGTCGTCAGCCCTGAAAATGGTTTTCCGTGGTTTCCCATTTTCACACCAGGAAAATGCTTGGGTTACACCGTAATTAAGGCCAAGGACGCTTCCTTCCCAGTCCTAGCCCTTTTCACATCGTCGCCATAAGACCTATATATATGTCGGTGCGACGTGCAGCAAATTGTAAAAATATCATGTGCGATCTTCGGATCCAGCTTATCAAGCAGATATTAGTGCTATCTCTTACTGAGTTATACATATTTATTTATTTATTTATTTATTTTTTTTTTATTGTGAAGAGGGCATGTGTCCCAATTACGATATTTGAGCAAGCTTATAATGTAGGTCAATAATAATAATAATAATAATAATAATAATAATAATAATAATAATAATAATAATAATAATCATCATCATTATAATAATAATAATAATAAATTATTCCCTGTGACAATGTCTATCATACTGTAATGCAACCTTTGTACAGCAAACCCTCCGACGAGGGTGGGCGGCATCTGCCGTATATGGGATACTGTGCATATCCGTGGAGGATAATAGTTTTGGGTAAGGTGTACGAGTTGCAGGTATGTTGGGAACGGCGCGGAATGTGTACCCTGATACCTCCCCCATACTTGCGACACGTCACTTTCATTCGCGACAATTGCTATATATATATAATATATGTAAAACATTAAAAAAGTATTATTTAATTTACATTTCAGAAATACACGAGCAGGATTTTAAAAACAACATTAAACATAATATAACATTACATCACAATACCAAGTAATAATAATTAAGATTTAATACAATACTCAAAACAAGGATTAGAACATGCTATTTCACTTTAATTATAATAAACTGATGGATATGATTTAAAAAGTTTACGCTAATTATTTTAAATGTCTTTATCTATGAAATTATACTGAGGAGGACTGTGTTACATGAAGAAGTAAATATAACTTATGTCATCCTAAAAGCATCAACATACAGAAGAATATTGTTCAGAAGTCTCGTAGCTCTATCAACGGAGAAAATCCTTATTTTAGTCTCAGTCTTTGAAAAAAAGGAGATATTTCTAGGCCAGCCAGCTTAGTCCCTGTGGTGTACAGAAAGATACTGATTGCAACGTATTTGAGCCATCAATTCTACAATTTATTACTTTATACAGGTGTAACGGTTCTAATCCCGTTACAAGATAATATGTATATAATAATAATAATAATTATTATTATTATTGTATCATTATTATTATTATTATTATTATTATTATTATTATTATGTCCGTATTATTATTTTATCTATGAGATTACTATTATTTTGTTATAATTATTATTTATAATTGAGTGTATGCATATATACGTATATGTAGATTAACATTAAATACCTGTACAGTGAGAGTTTCGATGTATCAGATGTTGGATGTGACGTTGTTATATTTTGCACTACTGGCGATTCTGCCAAGTCATTGCTACGTCATGGCTACGTCATCGTGAGCTTTTAGAAATTCGCTCAGAGAGTCGGCCGCCCCAGGGGATTTCACCATTACATGCAACGGTTTGAAGCGTTGTGGGAGTATGTCATTGTTATTTCTGGAGATTACGTAGTTGTGTCAACCAACGTCTATAAAAGGTGGGTGCATATTGTAGCGTCAGTCATTATTTAAACGGAAGCAGTACAGTGAAGAAGTCTACTAGATGAAGAGGCCTCAGTCGGTCAGTCAACGAGTGTGAACGAGAGATGGAGAAGACTCAGTGAGCCATTAATCATTGGTCATTGAGAGAGTGAGGCCAAAGTTGGTCCGTCACTTAGTGGAAGACACGGACGCAAGGGCTTACCATGGAGTCAGAGAGGGCAACCCTGGACCTGCCAAGAGGTAATACCATACTGACTTACAAAGAAGTCAGATGATATGGAGAAGAAGCAGTCACAAGGATGTATCACCAAGTTAGGCGTGACACATCTACAGTAAACACCAGATCGAAGAAATACGTCGTAATAGGGAACATGCATGATCCGGGGTTTTAATTAAAAATATGCTAATCTGATACAAAATTGCATGCAGAATTCAAAAATGTGATCAGAATGTACAAATAATAACTCCAAACATGATAAAAATCTACGAAAATGTCACGTCACGCAAGTACGCGATCTCATTGGCCTGACGTCATCGTACAGGTTGACTGAATTAGCAGACGAAATAACACGCAGTGTGCTGTGAGAAGCAGGATACACTTCGCGTATTTCTACTTTACGTTGGTGTCTAGTATGGTTAAATTCGAGGTCTATACATTGGATAATAATCTGAGTGGTATATTTTAGACTTAAAATGAATCCTGTGCAGACAGTGAGGCAGAAAACTTATAAATGGTGTAGAGTTCCGATGTGCAATAGCACATCGCATACCATCCCAAACAAATTGTTTATAAACGTTCCAAAGACGCTAAAACTAGGGAGAAATGGATTTTGGCGAGCTGGAGAAATGCTGGTGATATATCGGAAAAGTCTACAGTTTATTTTTTTGAAAATTTTAACGTAAGATGAATTTGTTTGAATTTTCAAATCACTTTTCCATGTCAGCTGTTCTAGTGGTAAAACTTTAAATTTTAATGTATGATGCTTTATTTAAATGCTTCAATTACATCTTGGAATATGAAAGTAATAAACGGTGCATTAAATAATGCTGATTATTAAAGTATTCTCCAAACCTAACCTATGTTTTGGGTGATCCATGTCAAGATAATAAATCAAAGGGGTTATGAACCATTTTGACAGCTCTAATTCTACAATATATCTTGGCATGGGAGAGTTATGTATGTCTTTATTGAAGAGCTTAATTGGTAAAGAAATTCAGGCTATATCTAAATACCCTATAATGTAGCAAAGAATAGGCGTGTACATCATGAAAGGAAACGACGTGAATTTAACAAATGTATAACTCTACACAAAACCAATGCTTGTCTGTTGGAGTCTTATAAGTTAACAATGCTCAATTATAATAATTATCATAATATTAATGAAATAAATAACATAATTGCACACAGGTGAAAATAGTGATGTAGGTGTTTAAAATATAATCCAACTTAGCCTAAGTTTTAGGTTATACAAGCCAAGTCAATAAACCGAAGGGTAAAAATACCGCGCGAGTTGGCCGTGCAGTTAGGAGCGCGCAGCTGTGAGCTCGCATCCGGGAGATAGTGGGTTTTGAACCCCACTGCCGGCAGCCCTGAAGATGGTTTTCCGTGGTTTCCCATTTTCACACCAGGCAAATGTTGAGGCTGTACCTAAGGCCACGGCCGCTTTGTTCCCATTCCTAGGCCTTTCCTGTCCCATCGTCGCCATTATGTGACGGTGTGACGTAAAGCAAACAGAAAAAAAAATTAAAGTCACAGCACCCAAAGACATTCCTGTATTGAACGACTAAAATGTCACCAGGACACTTTTCTTTCCTGATATGCTCAGCTTGTTAAAAGCCAAATGTAATTAATGTTATTGGCTTCACGCCCCGCTAGCTACTTCTACGATTTTCGGAGACGCCGATGTACAGGAATTTAGTCCTGCAGGAGTTATTTTACGTGCCATTAAATCTACCGACACGAGGCTGACGTATTTGAGCACCTTCAACTACCACCGGACTGAACCAGGATCGAACCTGCTAAGTTGGGGTCAGAAGGCCAGCACCTCAACAGTCTGAACCACTCAGCCCGACTTGTGAAAACTAGATGAAGTCATATTTACCTTTATCATGTTTAACTTTTTCCCTCCACAAAGATATTTAATTCTCTTTCATGGGCCCCGGAAGTGGGTAGGCCAGTTGTCCCAACCATAAATATATATTTTTTGGGGAATGATAGATTATAGCCCTATAGTACTATGATATTTCTTTCTTTCCTTCTTTCTTTCTTTCTTAATCAGTTTATCCTTCAGGGTTGGTTTTCTCTCGGACTCAGCGAGGGATTTCACCTCTACCACTTCAAGGGCAGTGTCCTGGAACGTGAGACTTTGAGTATGGTGATGCAGATGGTGAGGAGGGCCATTACCTCGCCCAGGAGGCCTCACCTGTTATGCTCAACAGGGGCCTTGTTGGAGGATGGGAGGATCGGAAGGGATAGACAAGGAAGAGGGAAGGAAACGGCCGTGGCCTTAGGTGCCTGGAGGAGAAGTAGGATAATACGAAAAACCACTTCAAGGATGGCTGAGGTGGGATTCGGAACCCTTCTACTCAGTTGACCTCCCGAGGCTGAGTAGACCCCGTTCCAGCCCTCGTACTATTTGTTTTCAACTTTCATGGCAGAGCCGGGAATCGAAACCGGGCCTCCGGGAATGGCACACATTAACCACTACACCACAGAAGCGGACTAGTACTATAATGCTACCTATATGTTTATGTTAGTGCTGAAATACGATTTCTTACTTTACTAATGCTGAAAGCCCGAAAATGTAATGTTATTCTTTAATAGGGGAATCAGTCTAGAAGGAAATGTTGAAAGTGATGTGATATCTATCCAGGTTCAGTTGTTATCCTAATACTATGGGTTACAGTACATTGCACGTATATAAAAGATGCCACTTACAAACTTGCTTTTTATCCGCGAAATTCTGCGGCCACAAAAGTCACTATTTTTCAAGAATGATGACATCTACACATGATAGATTGTCTGATTGTGCTGTTTTGAACCTTTCTTCTGTCATTCTGAAGTTATTCGCGATCATGAATAATAAACAATCGGCTTTAGCAACGGCTGATGCACAACGGCTGGTAGAGCTCCATGCGATACGGGATCGTGACGTCACAGCGCGCCGCTTACGTCAGAGGCCGTTTCACTCGCCTTGCGGAAAGGCACTATTAAATATTTTTTTAATGGTAGAAAACAAGGCAACATACCACAATGTAATACGTTTACGTACTATTTCATTGGTGTACTTTTCAAAAAAAATATTTTTGAAAATGATGCATGTTCCCAATTACACTCAAAGTGTTGAAGGTACAGTCAAGTGAATCAGTGAGGGAAATATTTCGTATAAATTGTTAAATGTCCGGTCAAGAAGAATTCAAATTCATGCCTAGTTTCTTTCAGTTGCAATGTCATAATTTCATATTCTCATCTGTTTTATCGCAACAAGACTCACTATTTTTTGATATATTATTTAAAGAATATATATTGTTCTATCAAACGAATTCATAGTTTCATTTCTTTGACAGTAAAATATCTTAACCTCAAAATTACTGGGGAAACGGAACGCCAATCTCCTTTTCCCAGAACTTATATGGTGTGTTGTCAAAAGTAAGCTTATTACCCCACACCCTAGAGATAGTCAAGAGTCTCATTCTATTATTGCTGCACTGAGTGGCAGCTGGCGCCCTTCAAATAACGTATGTGTAAGTAAGCAGGTAACAAGTAAGTGTGAGTACAAGGTCCGACGAGTGTGTATTTTATTTAATGAATGTTAATTTTCATAATTTCCATCTTAAATGCAGATATTTCATATTTCTCAAGTTAAATTCAGATTAATATGTTTCAAAAGCTAGTCAGCGAGTCAGGAACATGTTCTCACAGGAAATTGAAATATTTGCAGTTTAGTCTGTGGCGCAAGCTATTCTCACCATATTACTTCAGCATGTTTGAATAATGAATCTTAGAAACCTGTTTTGAGCACTCTCTATAATAGTGACGTCCTTCATAGTCACTCGATTCCAAATAATCGAACGACCCTCAAGTAAGGACCTCACGAATTAGTTAAATAAATTTAGGAGTGTCTTCGGGCGAAATTATAATGAATTCCGTATAAAAAGCCTAACATTTTCAGAGCATTATTATTATTATTATTTTTTTGTTTGGTCGTTTAAATTGTCATTGCTAATGCTAACAACTATATGCTCAACGAAGACTCTAAAGATAGCCAGTTTAACATTTTTTTTCTAGGGGCTTTACGTCGCACCGACACAGATAGGTCTTATGGCGACGATGGGATAGGGAATGACTAGGAGTTGGAAGGAAGCGGCCGTGGCCTTAATTAAGGTGCATCCCCAGCATTTGCCTGGTGTGAAAATGGGAAACCACGGAAAACCATTTTCAGGGCTGCCGATAGTGGGATTCGAACCTACTATCTCCCGGATGCAAGCTCACAGCCGCGCGCCTCTACGCGCACGACCAACTCGCCCGGTAGTTCAACATTAAATAGCTGAATGTATGTTTCCCTTCTCGAGTGTTGAAAATTGACGTACCAATCAGAAGAGCGGGTGATTCGGGTTCGAGACTCCCGGACGGCCGCAATTTCAGATCTTCTGTCAGAGAATATCATATTTCGATCGATATAGGTGAATGTAAACCATTTACACTTTTAAACAGTTTGAAGCAGTTATTATTAATAGTACAATGACCGGTATCATTCCAGAAATCCTGTAAAAGAATTTGAAAATGGATTTCTAGTCCGTATGCAAGGCACTGACACAAATGAGACACGAGGCATAGTGTAGTTGCTTGAGCCACTTGCCTTCCTAACTAAAGATCCTGCAGATATCTATAGAATAATGCGCTAGATTCCTTTCTTCTTCAGCAAATTTCTGAGGCCCCATCATTCCCAGTGTTTTGTTTAGAAAATTACATGCAAAGTGTTTTATACAAAATGTCTTCGACAGCAGATGAGTGCGGTAAGATGAAGAAAAGGGTTCAATCAGAAAAGTGAGGAAACCATATCTGAGGCGGGCATATGAACTACTGACTTCTGGATCCACTCAATGTTCGAAAAGTATGACTATGAACATCGGTGTGGAAATAACATAATTCTTAATTCACAGGTATCTCGGTGGAAAACGACCCCGTAACTCCTACCTATAGAAGGGTACACAGAGTGAAGGGAGATTTCGGGGTTGTAATTCCACTTCTCTCATTGTGTAGCGAACAAACAGATGTCATCCACCAGTACTGGAATGAGCTTCACGCACGCGAACATGTATCAAGTGCAGCACATTTTATGCTGCGTCTTCTGTACTAGCTCTTGCGTGTCATGCCAGGCCTAGAAGCGCTGGCACAGCTGCTGAAACCCAACACCAGCTTCTGGTCTCGACATACCTTCACTTCCCTCTCCACCAGAGCAGGCGACACACATTAAAACAGTAAAAAATAAAGAAACATCTGCCATATTAAACACAGCTCGTTGTTAACAAGCCTAATGTTACTAACGACCATTTTTTTTAACCTCAAGCTGTAGCTACGAGAGTTATAAATCATTATCCACAAATTCTGCAGACTCTGCCCGAGATAGAAGTGAATGTGACGGTGAATGACATTGATATGAACTTCAGTGACATGATTCGTATGTTCCATGCACTCTAGCGACAAAATGTCAAAAATTGCAACAGACGACATTTGTAATGATCTGGTTAATTTTAATTTTTAATAATGTTATTTGCTTCACGTCCCACTAACTACTTTTACGGTTTTCGGAGACGCTGAGGAGCCGAAATTTAGTCCCACAGGAGTTCTTTTACGTGCCAGTAAATCTACCGACAAGAGGCTGTCGTATTTGAGCACCTTCAAATACCACCGGACTGAGTCAGGAACGAACCTGCTAATTTGGGGATCAGAAGGCCAGCGCCTCAACCATCTGAGCCACTCAGCACGGCAACTTTGATTTCTGAGCTCTGGGACTGGGTGTTTGTGCTGTTCTCAACATTCATACGACACACTAACACGCAGCTTTCCATACACGACAGATAGGCGTACAGCCCATTCTCGTCGGAGGCTTTATCTTACAAAGGTTTCGTTAGGCTAGCAATGGCCACACGAGATTATTATTAGTCCGGCTTTTAACAATGACCGTAAGAGAAACGGGAAAAGGTTCATCCTGTTGAAGAATGACTTATCGACTGAAGAAAAGGACCTTTGATTGGGTGAAGATGAAAGATGACTTAGAACTCGCGGAATGAGAACACGAGCTGATTAAGGTAGGTCGGACAGCGAAGATTTTGTAAAAAGAATGTAGCACAATTAAATGGCAGCAACACTGGCTTCAGCTAGGACTTTGTGATTACCATTCCATGTTCAAAACGTGAGAGCCCCCGGAAAGATTATTGTTTGGTTAGCCTGTCTTCATATAGGCCTACCATCAGTCTTAAGGGAATTCATTATCCCACAGTTTCAAGCATCCAGTCAATCGCACTACTCAGCAAGTTGTGTGTTTCGGAAAGCTGCAACGCTAATAATCCCTCGTGATCAAAAATTTCCAATAAGTTTTCTTGCTGCAAAACTGTAAGATTCCCATTCGATTCTCACCTTGTTCCAACATAATCTAACAGCGTGCATTCTCAGCGTCCCACTACATTTGGGAGGTTTTTTTTCCTAGTATTATAACGTCGCTCTATCACATCAAAGGTTTCCGCCGACGCAAGGATGAGAATGTCATAGGACTGGTATGGTAGCAGCCTTATCTTCATTAAGGTACAGCTCGAGCATTTGCCTGGTGTTAAAATGGGAAACCCTTGAGAACCATCTTCAGGGATGCTGACAGTGAGATTCGAACCTACTATCTCCCGAATGCAAGGTCACATCTACGCAACCCTAACCGCACAACCAACTCACTCGGTTTCGGGAGTTTTGAGGCACTATCTAGCAGCACACGATAACAGCGAGTGAAGCACGTTCTCTACTTCTAAACACACTCTGGTCAATTGAAAAGTACTTACGATTAGATGAGCGTGAGAATTATTTTAATACAGGTAGTAGCTACAGTACCTTCCCAGCGCTTCAGCAATGCAAATGCAATAGAGATGAACCTATCTGTTAACGAGCGTGAAGTCATTGACGTTTGGTACCTACCCATTTTAACAGAATGTATTTTATTATCCACAGTTTATACCGATACATACCCTTAAAATGAATACGATATATGAGCTGTCTGAAAGAGTAATAATAGATGCACGAAATGGCCAGCTATGTAAACCTTCAGGTAGCCTATTGCATGTCATTAGCAAGCCTGTTCGTGACTATGAAATATATGAAGGAATCTGTAAAAGGAAAAACAGTACGACTGACTTATATTATAGTTATCCAGAAAATTTGCTTGTATACTCAGTTTCCCAACTATATAGATCTGAAATTTCCAGTAGCGAAACGGATTTAACACCGTTATCCAGGTCGACACACCCTGCAGTTCAGCGAATTTGTTGTATTATCCAATGGTGGATTCCCTTTGAGGTGCATAGTAAATACGCTGATTTCGTTTTCTTTACTGAAGGTCAGGAATGTACGTAGCGATTCCACCCTCAACCCCGATTGTCCACTAGACCCTAAGAGACCTATTACCTCACTTTCTTTCACTCCCCCTCGAAGAAACGATTTCTAAACACATTTAACGATACTGAAATTGCCATAAGAATATTCCTCTATGCAGCTACGCTGGTGGAAAATGAAATCCTAACACAAAGAAGAAGTTGTGTTAGATAAACGAAATTCGGGAGGCGTGTTTGCACATCTGAAATATGAAACCTATTCAAATTTGCGCCCTAGTCGACAAAGAGTGGTGCTAGTATAGAAAGTACGGCCTTGCAAAGCAAGTTTGCTTTAAATACGCGGTGTACACCTCGTGAGCGTCAGTCATTGTCTGGTGTTGTCGTTGTGAGGTAGGTGCGAGTCAAACATGCCTTTAAGGAGACGAAGAATAATGTATCAGCAGCTTACTCAGTTTGAACGAGGCCGTGTAAGAGGCCTACGAATAGCTAGATGTTCTTCCCGTGATATTTCAGAGAGACTCGACAGAGATGTGTCCACAATGCATCGATGTTGGCA
This sequence comes from Anabrus simplex, assembly GCF_040414725.1. Taxonomy (NCBI): domain Eukaryota; kingdom Metazoa; phylum Arthropoda; class Insecta; order Orthoptera; family Tettigoniidae; genus Anabrus; species Anabrus simplex. Next base: position 890,205,904 of record NC_090266.1, read on the forward strand.
AGAATGGTCACGAGAAGACACTGTCTCACGAAGAGCGGGTTCCGGCCGCACACGGGCCATTTCTGAGAGGGAAGACCGCTGTATTCGCCGCATGGCTGCGGTGAATCGTACTACATCTACAACAGCCATTAGAGCTTCAGTTGGCACCAGAGTGACATAGCAATCTGTAACAAATGGATTACTTGAGGGACAGCTCCGAGCCAGACGTCCTGTAGCGTTCATGCCATTAACTCCGAATCATTGCCATCTGCGACTTCAGTGGTGACGAGATAGAGTTCATTGAAGTGCGGAACAGAGATCTGTTGTGTTCTCAAGTGACAGCCGTCTACGTCTTGGTACCAGGAACTTCCTAGGTTGGTAAGAAGGTGGGCAGGTGAGCACTTGAAGCTGTCTGCGGCGTCGATTCACTGGACCTACAACTGGAGTTATGGTTTCGGGAGCGATTTCCTTTGACAGCAGGAGCAGGATCTTGAGAGATGATTTGTACGACAAACTGGTGAGTGAACCGGTTGTGCTGCCATTCATTCGTAGTATACAAGTGGGTGTTTTCCAACAGGATAACACTCGTCCTCATACCGCTGCTGTCACCCAATGTGCTCTACAGTGTGTCGACTAGCTGCCGTGGCCTTCAAGATCACGAGACCTTTCACCCATTGAGCACGTGCGGGTTATTATGGGACGACAAATCCAGCGTCGTCTAATACAAGCATTAACAGTTGCTGATTTGACTGACCAAGTGCTACAGGGGCGAAATCCCTCCCACAACAAGACAAAAGGCACCTGAACGACACAATGCATACACGTGTGCATGCCTGCATTCAATATCGTGGCGAATACAGCTGTTATTAATGTACCACCATGTCACATGTCTTCTCGTGCATACTTGAACCTGTGACCTGGAAACTTTAACCAAATAAATATGTTACCCAGACAATTGCTTGTATTTGGCCGATTGAAACAGAGCAAGTGTTAAAACTAAAATTTGTAAACTATTAAGTTGAAAAAATGCATGGTTGCACTGCACTGAAAGCATTGCGATTAGCGTAGTACTGACCTTCGTAGGCATGTACCGATTCTGATGAGGTAATTCACAATTTACCTCCTGTACGTCTGAAACGTCCCATACATAAGAATTATCATAATTAAATTACTACGATAAAAGTCGACGCACATAATCGTATTTACCTTTTTGTAGTAATAGTAATCTGGAATCATCAGTACCGTACGATCGGCTCTAATCAGTTTTAAATTCGTCCAGAACATGTCTGGAGCAGTCCAAAATGTTTGAACATTGGCTCACTGCTGACAGGCAGCCACGGCAAGGCTAATGCTTCTAATCGCATAATCGAGTGAGTCTATGTACAGGCAATCCGAAGGATTATGGCAGAAAGAGCAGGAGCAATGACCTGCCGAAAACGACAGAAAATCACAGTTAAGGTACAGAATATTAAGTAACAACAATTACGCCACATGGTGATACTAGTCTTTCTTATTCCAAATTAGTTATTTTGATAGTAAAATTATTGTTATCCATTACATGTAAGGAAAACTATAAAAGAGAAAATCCTTCTTGGTTCTTCAGATGTTCAGAGAAACGCCAGGAGGAGCCCATGCTTTCTTTCTGTTTTAGATTATTTCGCACATTACCAAGTGGAGGTACCTGAGATACTGTGATGGCTCTGTGATTCAGGGCTATTTCGCGCAATGTAGTGTGATGGAGGGAGGGGGGGGGGGGGAGAACGGTGAGCTGTACTGCATGGGCGCCAGGAATGAGTTTCCTCATCCACAAAATATACTATCACCTGCACGTGATCCTGAAATGATCAACTTCAAGCCAACGATCCCGGTAGATATTACACAATGGAAGTCAGCGTCGCAATCATTTAATCGTAGGTCCTATTAGCCCTAAGGAACAGGGCATGATGCAGGGGGAGGTCGGTGGCATTGAAGGACCATTAATTGCTATTTCTGCCTGTCCTTGGCTTCCATCATCCTTAAAAGGATCGTGAGACAAATACCTTAGCAACTGTTAAGGAAAGATTTTCACTGAGGTAATCACACTAACGGGATTGTAACTAAAGCTCACAGATCTCTTCATATGGTTATGAGGGTATTTAGAGGTTTTAGTAAGGATGTAAAAGATAGGGCGTATAAATCACTGGTAATACCCCAATTAGAGTATGTTTTCCTCACCAGGATTACTTGATTCCAGAAATGAAAAACATGCGAAAGAAAGCAGCAAGCACGATCTGTTCAGAATGTTTTCCCACAAAAGTGTAGTGTTACGAAAATGTTGCAGCATATTTTGGGCTGGAAGACTTTGGAGTAAGGACACGATATGCTCAACTAAGTGGTATGTTTTGAGCTATCAATGGAGAGATGATGTGGAATGACATTGGGTCTAGTAGAGGAAGAAGCTTGAGTGGAGGTTTCTAAAACTGGAAGGATCATAATATGAAGATGAAACTGGAATTCAAGTGGACAGATTGAGGCAGGTGTCCGGCTCCATGGATAAATGGTTAGCGTGCTAGCCTTTGGCCACAGGGGTCCCAAGTTCGATTCCCGGCAGGGTCGGGAATTTTAACAATGATTGGTTAACTTCGCTGGCACGGAGGCTGGTTGTATGTGTCGTATTCAACATCATTTCATCCTCATCACGACGCGCAGGTCGCCTACGGGAGTCAAATAAAAAGACCTGCACCTGGCGAACCATACATGACCTCGGACATTCCCGGCACTAAAAGCCATACGCTATTTAATTTTTGTAGGCAAGTATTGGTTTATAAGAAGGGTAATTAGCGATTGGAATAATTTACCAAGGCAGATGTTCGATAAATTTTCAACTACTTTGAAAACATTTAAGGAAAAGACTAGATAAACAACTGATAAGGAATTTGCCATCCGGGCGACAGCCCTAAATGAAGATAAGTTGTTTGAGTGATTGACTGGACGAATGCAATAATGGGCGTAAACTATTATTATTATTATTATTATTATTATTATTATTATTATTATTATTATTATTATTTGCGGCTGCCTGGCCGTCGCGGTAAAGGCGTGCTCGGTTCACCCGGAAGGACGTGGGTTCGATTCCCCGTTAGGAAGTAGTAAAATTTAAGAAACGTGATTTCCACTTCAGGAGGTGCACATGGCCCTGAGGTTCACTCAGCCTACACCAATAGTGAGTACCAGGTTAATACCTGGGGGCGAAGGCGGCCGGGCGTAGAGTTAACCACTCTACCCCATCAACTGCCGAGGTTACGGATAGCGGAAGCCTTTACCTTCCACCCATCCAGGGGCCTTCATGATCTGTAGGGAGATGACTTTGCTTTATTATTATTATTATTATTATTATTATTATTATTATTATTATTATTATTATTATTATTATTTGATTAAGTAGCTTACACCAATAAAACTTTGAAGACAGTTATAAGTACGCCGACAATTTCTCTCTTATCTTTCCGGTCTGTCCATAGTAAAATTCATTTACAATTTGCTGTACGTAGCACCGTCCTATGACGAAGATGGAATAGGAAAGGGCTAGGAGTCGGAACGAAACAGCTGTGGCCTTAATTAAGGTACAGTCCCAACATTTGCCTGGTGTGGAAATGGGGAACCACAGAAAACCGCCTTCAGGGCTGCCGACAGTGGGGTTCGAACCCACTATCTCCCGAATGCAAGACTACAGCTGCGCGACACTAACCGTACGGCCAAATCGCTCGGTACATTAAAATTAATTCTGGTTGTTAGTTACCTCGTCAACTGAAATGAAATACAAGTTTTAACGATCCATTCGTCGGAAAATTAATCCCCAGTTCTATATACAGCGAATCACAAAAGTAATCGGGCACTAGTGTTTCGTGCTACTTTTTGGACCTTTATTAACAGGAAAATATAATATAGGAACAATCTCTATATATATAAAATAGCTTGTCCTGACTGACTGACTGACTGATTCATCATCGCCGAGCCAAAACTACTGGACATAATGAAATTAAATTTTGGGAATACATTCATATTAAGATTGAAGTGCTCGCTAAGAGAGGATTTTTTGATATTCCGTCGCTAAGGGGGTGAAAAGGGGGGTGCAATTTTAAAATGAGTGAATATATATCTCAAAACTTTAAAAGTTTACAAATGTAAAAATTGGTATTTAGAATCTTCTTTAAAAATAAGGAAATACGATTTTTTTTGTTTTCCGAAGATTCCAATAAGAGGGGTGAAAAAGGCTGAAAAAGGGGTTGAATGCCTTTAATCAGGATACCGGTACTTATATCTCAGAAACTGAAGGTATTACAGACCTGAAAATTGGTACTTTTAATCTCTTTTAAAAATAAAGAAACACCCATTTTTTGTTTTTGGAAAATCCAATTAATGGGAGTGTGAAAAGGGGGGTGAATTTTTAAAATCAGTGTATCTATATCTCAAAACTTTGAAAGTTTACAGATGCAAAAATTGGTATTTAGAATCTTCATTAAAAATAAAGAAACACGTATTTATTTGTTTTCGGAAAACCCCAATAGGAAACGTGGAAAGGGGTGAAAAATGGGTTGAATGAATTTAATGAGGATACTTATATCTCAGAAACTGAATATATTACAGACCTGAAAATTGGTGTTTTGGATCTCCTTTAAAAATAAAGAAACATGTATTTTTTTGTTTTTGGAAAATCCAACTAATGGGGGGGGGGTGAGAGGGGGTGAATTTTTAAAATGAGTGTATCTACATCCTAAAATTTTAAACGTTTACAGATGTGAAAATTGATATTTTGAATCTCCTTTAAAAATAAAGAAACATGTATTTTTTGTTTTCGGAAAATCCCAATAGGAGGGGTGTAAAAGGGTGAATAATGGGTTGAATGCCTTCAGTGAGGATACATATATCTCACAAACTGAAGATATTACAGAACTGAAAATTTGCATATGGGATCTCCCTTAAAAATAAAGAAACACGTATTTTTTGTTTTTTGAAAATCCAATTAATGGCGGTTAAACAGGAGTGACATATTTGGGTGAATTTTTTGAAAGACAGTATCTACAGAATATCTGAGAAACGTAGAATGTTACAGACGTAAAAAGTGATATTTGGAATCTCCTGTAAATGTAAAGAAACATAGGCGATTTGTTTTTGGAAACTCCTCTTAAGGGGAACTAAAAGGGGGGTTAAAGTTTAAAATGAGAATTTATACAGTATATCTCAAGAAACTTAACATGTGACAGAAGTGAAAAATGGTATTTTTATCTCTATAAAAATAAGGAAACGTGTATTTTTAGTTTTCGGATATAGCACTTGGGTGGAGGGGGAGGGGGTGTAAAAGTGACTGAAAATGGTGTTGAATTCTTTTAATTAGGCTACTGGTATCTCAAAAATGAAGATGTTACAGACGTGAAATTTGATATTTGGAATCTGCTTTAAAAGTAAAGAAAACCTATTCTCGGAAAATCCAATGAATGATAGGGGGGAATTAATTGACTTAATTGTATGCGAATACTTAGATCTAATAAAAACTTAGTTGTTAGGGCATACAGACGTGAAAATCGGTATTTGGTTCTCCTTTAAAAACAAAGAAAAACCCGTTTTGGGGGGGGGAATTATCTTGGGGCGCGGGAGTGAAAAGGAATCGAATTCCTTTCACGAGGATACATAAATCAAAAACTGAAGAAGTTAGAGTCGTGATAATTGGTATTTAGTAGAAGATCCTTTACTATTAAAGAAACAAGTATTTTTTGCCGGAAAATTCACTTGGGGACGGGGGGGACGGGTGGAGTGTGAAAGTGAAAAAAAGTGAATTATTTTTATCTCAAAACTGAAGGTAATAGACGTAAACAATGGTGTTTGGAATCTCCTTTAAACATAAAGAAGCACGCCTTCTTTAAGTTTTTTTTTGGGGGGGGGGTAAATAAACTTAACGGCGGTGGGGTGTAAAAGGAGTTGAGACCAATTGATTTTACTGTTCATAATGTATTTATAAGGAGCCTCCGTTGCTCAGGCGGCAGCCTCTCACAGCTGGGTTCCGTGGTTCAAATCCCGGTCTCTCCATGTGACATTCGTGCTGGACAAAACGGAGGTGGGACAGGTTTTTCTCCGGATACTCCGGTTTTCCTTGTCATCATTCATTCCAGCAACACTGTCCAATATAATTTCATTTCATTTGTCATCCGTTAATCATTGCCCCAGAGGAATGCGACAGGTTTCGGCTGCCGGCACAATTCCTATTTTCGCCGCTAGATGGGGCTTTATTCATTCCATTCCTGACCCTGTCGAATTACTGGAAACAGTCTGTAGATTTTCGATGTACTTATTCTGATCATAAACCGATCATTTTTAATCTTTCCTGGGTTCGTTTTCAAGAGCCATCTTTCCCTTCGGAGAACGTTCTTAGATTGCAGTACCTTCTCCTGGCATATAAATAAAAATTTAAACACATTTGAAATAAATGATAGGAATGAGATCGACCGTCCAGTTTTTCATCTCTATAATAAGGTCAATAATGCACGGAAGTATGTCTCGTATGGACAGAAATCCCCCACACTTGCCTACGCGCGACAATGGTGCTGGTCACATTCTCAACAATGACAATGGCAGCAGATGTAATTTACCGCCAAGTAGCGGTCTTGCATCTTGCTGTTGGGTCCAGAACATCAATAATAATAATAATAATAATAATAATAATAATAATAATAATAATAATAATAATAATAATGATAATAAAAATAATGTTCTGGACCATCGTGAAATGTGCGGACCGTGCTGAAAACGGGTCTTGGACGGGTAATGACTAAGAATTTAGTCCGGCTGCGGGTTCAGAACCGCCAAGGCACCCATGACGACACCACGCCGGATCTCCTGAAGGATTTCATCCATATTAAAAATGCTTATAGGTAAAGATGGCAAAGATTTAGGGACGCGACTGACCGGGTGGAATACCTGGACCTAGCCCGGAAAGTATGAAATCGATTGCTGGAAAGGGAGATTGAAAAATGGAAGGAGACTTGCCGTAATCTATTAGAAAACGAGTCAGATCGCGAATTTTGGCGGATTCTCGCAGAAAACGAGTCAGATCGCGAATTTCGGCGGATTATATATCTAAAACAATAAGCATTCAATTATAAATTTCCTTATAATACCGTAGCGAAGCACGGGTACCTTGCTAGTAGCGTATATGTGTATAATATTGAGTTTTCATTCGTGTGCATAGAATTTAAGTTGTCTCTCTGTACCGCCATACTTGTTTTATTATGTACTGTGTATAGGTCTAAGATGTAAATGAATAGTAGTGTATGGTGTTCTGTTATGCTTTCGTTATCATATCGCACCTCATTTTTTTCATTATGATGTATTTTGTCTCATTACTTTGGCTATTTACTTGATTGATAATATTTCTTTATTATGTTGTAGAGATGCCGTACACGGGATGATGAGTGGCTCATGGCCCACCCTTATTTCTCATATTTACGCCGATTTTAACCTCTATGTTTAATAATTCACTTGTAAATACAGCGAGAGCATTTGAACTCAGAACCAATCACACGGTGTTTCTCCAATCGGTGACACGACAAACGTCTGCCGTGTTGATTCTGAAAACTAAAATTTAATTAATATCACAGCAATCTTCTTCTTCAACGGAAGCTGAGATTACGCAGAAATAATGAAGTGATGATTAGGTTAACTACGTTGTCACAGTTCTTTGCAGCCCAAGCTGTTAGGCCGGCTAAATGTTCTAATTACCAGCGGTAGTGCTAATTAGGCTCAGACGTTAACTTACCGTGCAGAATGTACCACTGCATTCATTTAACTTGTAAATTGATTTTTAAATACCGCTTGGTGCAGCTAAATTGTCCGCAAGTAACTATCTGTTTCCAAGGGAAACGTAGTACAATCCCCTCGCTCTCCCTTTTACTCTGATCACTGTGCCAGGAATATGCGTACATCCCAAATATATGCTCAGGCTATTAAAAATGCATTACAAAAATAAAAAACCCGAAGCTTCGTCAATCAAAACTCAATAATTAATTCCAACGGCTTCGCTTTACTGCTAGGATCGTATTTCTATATTTTCCATTATTCTCTCCGTGTGCTGATATATTCTCTCTCCACAACCTGTGGATATTTTCCTTAAGTAAACAGTATGCAGCGGAAATTAAAACCATAAGAAAGGAACGAACGACAAGTAGAATTCCCATTAATCGGAAGAAAACATCATAAGCACCTTCGTGAAATAATGACTAGCACTGATTTTGGTCAGCTTTCTAGCCGAGCGCGTACCTTACTATGGAAAAGGAATGCATGTGCCATAAAAGGTAAGTTGGTAAAAATCAAAAAAATTGACCAAAAACGTAATAACAACATTGATTTTATGTTTAATGTTCCTTCAATAGCAATCCCCTTCACGGGACACCGAAGGGCATGAATATTACCTTAATTAGGTATTCTTCAGCGTATCAGCAATTCTAATGGCGCAGGTCTCTCGCATATGACGTAAGTAATATTAAAAGTAAATCAACTGAAACGGAGTTCGATCCCGTAACCTCGGGCATAAAATTCGAGCGCTTCATTCAATTACGCAACACAACTGGTCACAAGAATTTGCTTTCACATAAATAAATAAATTAATGAATAACGATGTTTCTATCATAACTCAATATATATAATTTTCCCAAATATATGGAAGAGGGTATCTACCATAACAATGTCCTATTTCTAACAGTGAGAATTTTATTCCTGTGTCAAAAGAAGAAAAGCTATGTTTGATCAACACCTTTCACATGAAACATTTCAAGGAATAATGGGTGCTGGCTGAGGGTCTATGTCACCAGAAGCCACTATGATTCATCTCTCTCACTAAACATACGAAATATAGCCTACTTTGCTTACCTTGACATAATGCATTTGATGTTATATCCAGACCAGTACTGACAAACCATACGTCCGTTTTAGCCCTTTGGCCCATGGAGCCTTGAGTGTAATTTCGTGATAATTTTGAATAATTTAGCTGCATAGATGTGGAAGTGAGCCTCCGTGGCTCAGACGGCAGCGCGTCGGCCTCTCACCGCTGGATACCGTGGTTCAAATCCCGGTCACTCCATGTGAGATTTGTGCTGGACAAAGCGGAGGCGGGACAGGTTTTTCTCCGGGTACTCCGGTTTTCCCTGTCATCTTTCATTCCAGCAACACTCTCCATTCTCATTTCATAGCATCTATCATTCATTAATAAATCACTTTGTGAGTGGCGACCCCATCGTACTAATAGCCTATATCTGCTTCATTCATTTCATCCCTGACCCGGTCAATGACTGGAAAACAGGTTGTAGGTTTTCATTTTCAGATATGGAAGTAGTGTACATTTCTGAACGGAAGCGAGCTGGCCGGAATGTGACTTGCACCCTAGAGGGTTGATGTTTAGTTGAGCAGGGATCTAGGCATTTTATATTTTAAAACGTCGGCTTCTTAGTCGCACAATGAGGAGATGAGCTCATTGGGACTGGAATTTACACCATAATAGAATTTACAGGATGTCCTCTGGATTCTGGTGTATATTTCATCCATGTGTAGGTCATCATGGATTTTTCAATTCCGTTCAAACCATAGCGCGCCAGAAATCATGCGCAGGGCCCTGTTCCGGATGCGTTCAATTCTGTCAAGGTGTGTTTTGGCTGTGATCCCCCCAGATGGGACTGGCATATTCAAGGATTGGCCGTATGGAGGATTTGTTCAGCGTGAGCCTGTTTTCTAGATTTAGCCCATCGTCGGCTGTCATTAATGGTATGAATTCTGAAAGACCCTTATCGGCCTGGGCCAACATTCTAATGACATGGTCTTTCAATACCAATCCTCTGTCCAAGGTTACACCCAGTTGTTTGGCAACATTTGACTACCGGATCACTTCGCCGAAAGAATCAGTGGCTGGGGGTCGACCCTACTGTGCGAAGAGAAAAGATATGCTGGCGAGGGCTACCTGGAGGTAATGGTGCGGGGGTTCGACAGGGTACCGTTGACATCCACCTGAAATTGCCTATCTGCAAGGTAGCTGGAGATGAGGTGGATCAAGTACAGGGATAATCCTAGCAATTTAACCTAATAGATAAGGCCTTGATGCCATACCCTGTCAAACGCGCACGAAATGTCTAGAAAACAAACTCGCGTGTGCCTCCTGTGGTTGAAATTTCTGATAATTTATTCTGTGAGCCTCGTGAGTTGGTGAGTGGTAGAGTGCTCACTTGTGAAGCCGATCAGCTCGACGTTCAAAATGTGTTTGGTCTTCGATGATGACATTGATTCTGGAGAGAAGTAAGACTTCAAATAGTTTGGAGAGGATGGATAGTAAAGTACGAAATTGGACGATAGTTCTGGGGAAAGGAAGGATCAGAGAGACTAATGCCAGTGCTGGGTGTAACCTTGGACAGAGGATTGATATTCAAAGAGCATGTCATTAGAATGTTGGCCCAGGCCGATAAGGGTCTTTCAAAATTCATACCATTAATGAAAGCCGACGATGGGCTAAATCTAGAAAACAGGCTCACGCTGAACAAATCCTCCATACGGCTAATCCTTGAATATGCCAGTCCCATCTGGGGGGATCCGAAGGGAAAAAGTAGGCTATACATGTATTTTTCAGAAGGATGTATTTTGGCGGTCCGCCTCTGTGGTGTAGTGGTTGGTGAGTGGACCCCGTTCCAGCCCTCTCACCACTTTTAAAATTTCGTGGCAGAGCCGGGAATCGAACCCGGGCCTCCGAGGGTGGCAGCTAATCACGCCTAGGCTGTTTATGACAGCTGTTGGCGGAGCTGCAGAGGATCAAACCAGCCTTCGGGCTGAATACGCAACATACAACATATACAATATGCATTAAAATGCCTTGTCGTACGCTGTCTACGGCAGATCACATCGAAATGATCACTTTGATACAACGTAACATTAGACAATGTGACGTTGACAACACTGTTTACGTAAATCAAAGAGTTACCTCCTGGTTGTGGAAAAAGTTCCAGGACATTTATTCAGTCCACGGAAAACAGCAGCAGCAAACGGTCGGTATATACGCATATCTGCACGTAGACACCCTACTCTGCACTGCGAGCTTCGAGACGCCACGAAGGGTTACTATACCCAAACTGTGCGCAATATAATCCATGGTGGACTGTATTCATGAAGACCTCTCAACACTCCTCAACTTCGACGATAGCATAGGGTGGCACGCGTTCAACGGGTTACAGCTAATCAGACTTCGACACAACATCAATGGTCCAGAATGTTCTTCACCAAAGAAGTGCGAATTGGTTCACACCTGATGACAACTCTCTGCGCACATGGAGGACTAAAGGGGAACGTTACAACGAATCATTCTCAGTTGAACCTCACCAACAGCTTGGAGGTTCAGCACTATTCTGGGCAGGTGTCATGTTCGGCCGCCGTACACCACCGATTAACATTCAAGTACATATGACGGTCAGAGTGTCTGCATGGACTGTAGGGAATGGGTTTACTTTAGAGGAAGATAACGCTCGTCCACACCGTGCAGCAGCACTGAATGGATACCGGGAGGGATGTGGGACCCGCAGAATGGACTGGCCAGCGACTTCCCCGGACCTGAACTGCATAGAGCATCCGTGGTCCTTTCTTAAAACAACAATTTCCAACCGGCACATCCACCACTAACGAGTCAGTTCCTGAAATATGCTGCCATCAAGGAGTGGGTCCATTTGCCTCAAGAAATGCTCGATAATTTCGTACTGAGTATTTCCCGTCACATTCAAGAGTGCCTTAAAATTAGTGTAGACGACCAACATGTTAATGCACTGAAAACTGCGTTAAATTTGTGATGTTCTGAGGACGCTCCTTACTTTGTTTGGTTTAGTTACATACTTTTTTTTAATACTGGTTGCAAAGTTACCGAGAGGTGTAAGTTTTCGTTGTATTTACTATTCTGAGTTTCACACCAAGATGGTTAAAATTCCCGACCCTGCCGGGAATCGAACACGGGACTCCTGTGACCAAAGGCCAGCACACTAACCATTTAGCCATGGAGCCGAACTATTTTCCCGGTGATTCACTTTTACGTGGTGTGATTTGAGGAATTTTCTGTGTTGAATGACTTTTGTTTCAGCTTCCGTTTCTTAATTTTGCGTTCGTATTATAAATAGAATTCGACCAAGCGCGCGGAAGCTGAGTGACCTTGTCATTGGTTACTCTTAAAGGTAGCCATGTTTCGAACCCCGACCAATGCATGTGGAATTTTAGGTTTTGGACATTTTTATAGTGGACCTTCCGTACATTGGAAATTGTACTGTAGACGAATGGACATCGAAACTCGGATTCCTCGAATAACTGGAGGTCCTTAGCTTACGATCACGATGTCAACAATCACACAACAATACAGGCTAGCTTGCTTCTTACAAACCGTGGGACTGAAAAAATCACATTTTCTAAGAAAATTTAAGGAAATAGTGGACTTTCTGAAAATAGTAGTCGAATTTAAGTACGAAGTAACAAAATACCAGAGCATTTTCTAAACGCTCACGTGTTTAAAGTGTGAAGTTGTAAAGTATCACATTTCATGAAGTTCTCGGCTTCATCGTCTACTCTAAATATGACTGTGAACATCTGACATGGACATAGCCATTGGGAGCCTCAAAGGAGCAGGGATGAAGGTAATAAGAGCGAAATACTGAAGTTCAAGACGAAGAACAAGCACACATGATTCGCTTGAAGTACTTGGAGCAACTGATCTGATCAAAAAGGATATACGGCTAGGAGAAGTAACATCTCAGTTACGGTTTACAGAGGTAGATAAAAGTGAAAGGAAACTCCCAAAAGGAAAATATCTACGGAACGTGTAATCTTTCTGATTGGAGAATGCAGGGATGAAATAACAGGATCAGTAACGGAAGCAGCTTCGTAATGAAGCAACTAGATATGAATTAGTAACTGATTTTATACAGAAAGGTAATATGATATGGGAGATTAGAGGTGATTTATATCATTTGTGCTCAAGAGCTTCATATCCTAACAGGACTCCCTCACCTGGTTATTAAACAATAGTCGAAATGAACGTAAATGTACAAGAACTATTTCCGTAACTTCTTTTTTGCTAGGGGCTTTACGTCGCACCGACAATTTCCGTAACTAGACTGAACTGGAATAACATGGACTCTTCATAACATGCAAGAACATATTTCAAAGACTGAAAAACTATTAAGTTTTAAATTGCAAATTAATAATGCAACACCACTTTACCCTTAAATTAATAAGGTAAAGATGTGTCGATACCGTACCTCAACAAGAGACGAATATCAGAGTTCTCGTCGAGACCTCTCACAAGTTTCATCCTTACGTGTTTTATTCCAAACCGAATTACACAGCTGCCGAACATCTCATATCTACCAAGGTTTCCACGCTTTCCCGCGAAAATAATACATACATACATATATACATACATTATCATTAAAGACGGTTATGCCTTTCCGCGTTCAGTCTGCAAGCCTCTGTGAATTTACTAAACGTCGCCACAATCCGCTATTTGCAACTAGTGCTGTGGCCTCATTTATTTCTATACCTCTTATCTTTAAATCGTTGGAAACTGAGTCTAACCATCGTCGTCTTGGTCTCCTACCGTCCATAACAGAGTCCATTATTCCTCTAGGTAACCTATCCTCCTCCATTTGCCTCACATGACCCCACTACCGAAGCCGATTTATCCGCACAGCTTCATCCATCGAGTTCATTCCTAAATTAGCTTTTATCTCCTCATTCCGAGTACCCTCCTGCCATTGTTCCCACATGTTTGTACCAGCAATCATTCTCGCTACTGCATGATATTTATGTATCGACCCCATAATTGTACATTGCTAAAGAAACAGCCGCACGGCTATGTAGAGTCAACTGCGAGAGGGAAAAAGCGCGCATCCATCTTTATAATAGAGCTAGCTTCATATCCGAGGCGTGTTACCTCGCGCAGGAGATGATAAAACATCGAGCGAAATCGGGATATTTCGGACGACCTCGGAAAATTAATAATAAATTCTGGCTAATAACCCCTATTGTGAGAACTTTCGGCACTGTCATTAGCGAGGAAGTAATTAATTAAGAATTTTGGTATCATTTGATGAAGCTAATTTCAAAGGGGGAAATATACACTGACTGACAGAGCAAATGCAACACCAAGAAGGAGTGGTCAGAACTTTATGCCAATTGCAGGGTAGACTGACGTCACTGAGGTATGCTCATGATGTGAAATGCGCCGCTGTGCTGCGCACGTAGCGAACGATAAATGGGACACGGCGTTGGCGAATGGCCCACTTCGTACCGTGATTTCTCAGCCGACAGTCATTGTAGAACGTGTTGTCGTGTGCCACAGGACACGTGTATAGCTAAGAATGCCAGGCCGCCGTCAACGGAGGCATTTCCAGCAGACAGACGACTTTACGAGGGGTATGGTGATCGGGCTGAGAAGGGCAGGTTGGTCGCTTCATCAAATCGCAGCCGATACCCATAGGGATGTGTCCACGGTGCAGCGCCTGTGGCGAAGATGGTTGGCGCAGGGACATGTGGCACGTGCGAGGGGTCCAGGCGCAGCCCGAGTGACGTCAGCACGCGAGGATCGGCGCATCCGCCGCCAAGCGGTGGCAGCCCCGCACGCCACGTCAACCGCCATTCTTCAGTATGTGAAAGACACCCTGGCTGTTCCAATATCGACCAGAACAATTTCCCGTCGATTGGTTGAAGGAGGCCTGCACTCCCGGCGTTCGCTCAGAAGACTACCAATGACTCCACAGCATAGACGTGCACGCCTGGCATGGTGCCGGGCTAGAGCGACTTGGATGAGGGAATGGCGGAACGTCGTGTTCTCCGATGAGTCACGCTTCTGTTCTGTCAGTGATAGTCACCGCAGACGAGTGTGGCGTCGGCGTGGAGAAAGGTCAAATCCGGCAGTAACTGTGGAGCGCCCTACCGCTAGGCAACGCGGCATCATGGTTTGGGGCGCTATTGCGTATGATTCCACGTCACCTCTAGTGCGTATTCAAGGCACGTTAAATGCCCACCGCTACGTGCAGCATGTGCTACGGCCGGTGGCACTCCCGTACCTTCAGGGGCTGCCCAATGCTCTGTTTCAGCAGGATAAAGCCCGCCCACACACTACTCGCATCTCCCAACAGGCTCTACGAGGTGTACAGATGCTTCCGTGGCCAGCGTACTCTCCGGATCTCTCACCAATCGAACACGTGTGGGATCTCATTGGACGCCGTTTGCAAACTCTGCCCCAGCCTCGTACGGACAACCAACTGTGGCAAATGGTTGACAGAGAATGGAGAACCATCCCTCAGGACACCATCCGCACTCTTATTGACTCTGTACCTCGACGTGTTTCTGCGTGCATCGCCGCTCGCGGTGGTCCTACATCCTACTGAGTCGATGCCGTGCGCATTGTGTAACCTGATGTTTGAAATAAACATCAATTATTCATCCGTGCCGTCTCTGTTTTTTCCCCAACTTTCATCCCTTTCGAACCACTCCTCCTTGGTGTTGCATTGTCACTGTCAGTCAGTGTATTTCAGTAGGGACCTGCCTTAAGGTGATTTAAAATTCCTCCGAAGTTACGTAGGCTAAGTACCAGGCCACTTGAATCCACTGCTGCAAGTAAGAACAGAGCAGAAAATGTCTAGCGACTGCGGTCTCTTACATTTTAAATTTACTTTTATTTCCCTAGACACAACCTCAGCTGTCAAAAATCATATTCCAGTCAGCTTTCAGAAAATTATTCTTGTAACTTCGTATTGCTTTCCACGAATTCAAGTGTAATCAAGGTCTTCTGGGGGGAACAGACCGAAATTGAAAAACATTGAGATTAACCTACATACTGTAGATCTCCCTATTAATTGGATTGAATTCTTGATGATCTCGTGAAATTCGTTTCCTTCACGCGGCAAGTCTTCTTGAACTACACGTACAAGTCTAATGTAGAAACAGCCCTTAAATTAGTCATAGTCATGGCAGAATATTCGTGTTCAGAATTCATTCTCGTTCCAGAGTTAAAATCCACACATGTAATAATAATGTCCGCCTCCGTAGCGTAACGATGAGCACTATAAGCTGCCATCCTCAGTGGCCCGAGTTCGATTCCCGGTACTTCCAAAAATTTAAGAATTGCAGGAGAGCTGGTATGTGGTTCAAATGGTACATGCTGCTCACCTCCATTGGGGGTTTGCCTGAAAAGAGATACACCCCCTCTACGAGTTTGTCACTCTCCGTAGCTTAACGGTTAGTACTATTAGTTGCCGCCCTCGGGAGCCCGGGCTCAATTCCCGATTCTGCCTGAAATTTAAGAATGGCAGGAAGGCTGGTATGTGGTTGAAATGGTATATGCAGAAGATTTGAGTTTACTTACAATAACATCAATGAAAAAATAAAACAATCAGCTGCTCGAATTTGGAAAAGGCTTTCAGGAAATAGACATCACAGATTAAATTTTATTAGACAGATCTAACGAGGGGAACCCGCCACGTTCAACAGCCCGATTTCTCAGAAACGTCGCTCAGGAGTCGAAATAACCGAACACATTTTTCGGCTTATCCGTAGACATTCGATACCAAAGTTTCCGACGTGCTTTACACGTCTATTAGCACGTAGCAAGCGTAATTAACGCGGTGGCACAGTGGCTTCAGTCGCGACCGCAGAGTTTTGCGCCTCGTGTTCGAATCCCGATGAATTGCTTTCCTATTTTTTTCTTTTTAATTATTTACTTTTATCAATTGACGATCACCACATGAAGGGTTTTGTTCAATGTATTTTGAAATATCGTTGTCATTTTCCATCTATTAATGTTCTGTCTGGTAAATGAATATTGAAACATCAATTGTTCTACACTCATTGCACAGAAAAAGGGATATCACGACCAGGCGCAATGGAAAAAAATGTCCATGCATTGATTCATAGTCAACTGCAAGTGCCGGTTTTTGGAAGAATGATCCGTTATACGTGGTTTGTCGCAAACTTATTGCCAACACGTGAAATGTTCAGTAATGTTAAAATGTTTTTTTTTTCTGGAGTGACATTCCCACCCTGAAACGGAACTGTGGCAAAACTGCCTTCGCGCGATGCTCGGTGTGTGTGCGAAATGCCTATACTTCGAGTGTTTCTACGATCGGTATCATCCAAGGGAATGCGACGTATCGCCCTGAAGCGTTAATATAAGAACGAATTTACAAAACAGTGTAACCCTGAAAAAAAACATAGGCTATATGTAATAAATATATAACACTTATTGTGAAACCCATTTGTAATTTTGCAATCAACATAACGTACTTGCATCCACTAACTTGATAAGAAACATTCGTTTAGTATCATCAATGGACATAAGTAGGTAAATGAACAACAACAAAAACAACAACAACAAAAACACGGTTCGCAAAACTGTAGGTACGAAAAGCACGTCAAAAACTCCGACTGTCATTATCTTGGAAACGGCCAAGTGTCTATGGATAAGCCGAAACATGTGTTCGTTTATTTCGGCCCCTCTTTAACTGAGCGGAGTTTCCCGGAAGTATGGTTGTTACACTTGAAGGATTCCCCTCGTAAGTTCAGAAAATTAGTAGACAATCACCGCCTTACACACCATCCAAGCACTATCATCAAGAGCAGATCGTAAGAAAAGCCACGGCGAGAAGATGAGGAAAAGGCAACGACATCAGCTAAATAAGTTCAATCGTGCAGCTTGTTTACCCTCCATGGTTGGTTTTCCCTCGGACTCAGCGAAAGATCCTACCTCTACCGCCTCAAGCGCAGTGTCCTGGGGTCTATTCCACAAAAGTATGGTCTTCTACATTACAAGTTACTAGTGTGGGTTCATGTAAAGTATGGAGTTGTACATTTCTGTTCCACAAAAGATTGATAGTCTCTTGTATATTACTAGTGAATTGTTACAAGTTTTACAAGTGACAACATATCAATAAACATACTACGTCATAGCATGAATCAGCTGTTTATCTTCATATTCCTTTCGTTGAAGTAGGTTATGCTTGCCTCATTAATCTTAATATCGTATTTTAAGTTAAGTTATGTAGCAAAGATTCAAAGAACTCTTATATTTCTGTGAATTTCTCAATGCTACAATGTTATTTTTCAGTTTATTTCTTTGATGATAGTAAATTACTCCGTGATCACCCATTCTGTTCTTCCGCAATCCTCGCATATGTTCCACGATAGTCTGACATACCCACCTTGGTCTGTCATTTGGAATCGGATGCCGCTAATGACGACATTCGGCCGCCAAACTTAATTGTTACAAAATTGCACACTCTGCATGAATTGTTAAAATGGTGTCAAGGAAAGGAAGTTATTAATTTTGAAGGAAATAGAAAGAAGGAAAGATATTCATTTCGGTGCATTCAGCGAGAGTCTGAAAAAACAAGACAAAATAAAGGGTTGGATGGAAATATTTGATTTGGAAAAGCTCATGGAGCTTTTGAGGGGGAAAAGTTGGATTAATGATTGGAATTACTTGGAATTAATGATTCCAGGAATGTCCTTCTTGGAACATGTTTGTTCAGTATTTTCAGGTCAAGGAACAATTTGAGGAAATTTTATGTCATTTATTGCAGCTTCCACAGAATGTATTGACCTACAGACCGAAGATTTTGCCATCCCATGCATATGTGCAATACCACGGTACTGACCACAATTTCCTAGCCAAAGCATTGTTGTTAGTAAGCCTAACTGTTGTTTAGCAGAGAGAGATTTATTTCTGTTCGTAGGATGTTTCAACCTATGATAAATATCCATTAAAAGTTCTTCCACTTGTATTGTGTTTAACCTAAAACTCTCATTGTATTCAAATAGTGTTAAACTGGAAGTTTATTCTTTCCCTATACAGACGGTAGTTTTCATTTTCATTATCATCACTATCACTTCTGCTAGACCACATATTTATCAAAATGTATCTGAAATAAGTATATTTAAATAGCACTAGTACATTTATATATTATTGTCCTTTCACTGGTACGGAATCATTCCCAATTCACTAGTAAATTACAAGTACTAGTACTTTTGTGGAACATACCTATAAAAATTCACTGGCAATTTGTAAGTATGGAGTAGTAAAGTACAACTGTAGAAAATTCTTTTTGTGGAACAGATACTCTGGTATTTGTACTAGTTACTAGAGAATTTACTTGTAATCTACAAGACCATACTTTTGTGGAATAGGCCCCTGGAGCGTGAGAGGGAGGAGGGAGAGGATCAGTACCTCGCTCAGGTGGCCTCACCTGCTATGCTGAACAGGTGCCTTGTGGGGGGATGGGAAGATCCGAAGGGACAGAGAAGGAAGAGGGAAGGAAATGGCCGTGGCCTTAAGTTAGGTACCATCTCGGCATTTGCCTGGAAGGGAAATGGGAAACCACGGAAAGCCACTTCGAGGACGGTTGAGTCGGGAATCGCACACCCCACTACTCAGTTGACCTCCCGAGGCTAAGTGGACCACGTTCCAGCCTCCATGCCACTTTTTATTTTCGTGCAGAGCCGGCAATCAAACCCCGCTTCCGGGGGTGGCAGCTAATCACACTAACCACTACACCACACAGGCGGTCAATACTAAGAATACTAATATTACAGACTTTAAGTCCCACTAACTACTTTCACGGTTTTCTCAGACGCCGAAGTGCCGAAATGTTGTCCCGCAGGAGTTCTTTTATGTGCCGGTAAATCTACCGACAAGGAGCTGATGTACCGTATTTGAGCACGTACAAATACCACTGGACCTAGCCAGGATCGAACCTACCAACATGGGCTCAGAAAGCCAGCGCTTTAGCCATCTGAGCCACTCAGCCCAGCAATTGAAATTGTATCCAGGTCAATGCTTGTGAGCAAACCAATCGACTTCATTGCTTAGTGCCGACGTGATGAATATTAGAAGCCAAAAGCAAGCAATAATTCTACAGCCCTTACGGTTTGTAGTGAAGATGATTTCGTATTATTATTGCAATTTGCTTCATGTCGCACCGACACAGATAGGTCTTATGACGACAATGGGTAGGAAAAGGCTAGGAGTGGGAAGCAAGCAGCCGTGGCCTTAATTATGGTACAGCGCTAGCATTTACATTGTGTGAAAATGGGAAACCGTGGAAAACCATCTACAGGGCTGCCAACTGCGGGGTAATTAATTTCCCGTGGCTATTTCTAGCCGGGTACAGCCCTTGTAAGGCAGACCCTCCGATGAGGGTGGGCGGTATCTGCCATTGTAGGTAGATAAATGATTGTTATTGTGGTGGACGGTATTGTTATGTGTGGTGTGTGAGTTGCAGGGATGTTGGAGATAGCACAAACACCCAGCCCGCGAGCTACTGGAATTAACCAATGAAGGTTAAAATCCCCGACCCGCTCGGGAAACGAATCCGGGACTTCTAAACCGAAGGCCAGTACACTGACCATTCAGCCAACGAGTAAGACAACTGTGGGGTTCGAACCCACTATATCCCGGATGCAAGCTCACAGCTGCCTTCCCCTAAGCGCACGGCCAACTCGCCCGGTATTATTATTATTATTATTATTATTATTATTATTATTATTATTATTATTATTATTATTATTATTATCGTTTATTAAGTTAGGCTGCCGTGGAGAATAACGGGGTCAGCTGTCAAGGGTAAGAGAAGCAGAGAGAGACAGACGGTGACGAAGGTTAAACTCAGTTTTTAATTACTTAAATTTAAGAAGTGTAGAACTAAATGAGACAATAGATACAGTATAATAGCAAAAGGAGGATTGTGAAGGCACGTAGTTAATTCACAGTTGATAGATACTGAACACATGAAGGCATTACAGTTTATAATGAAGATGCATTTGTGTATATGTTATCATCATCATTTTCCACCTTGAACGTCTTCGGGCTAAAGTTAGAAAAAGCCCCACACTTACACGGGATGGCCAGACATTTTCTAACTAAATTAATTAGCGCAGGTTTGTCGGTATTTTTGAAAATTGATAAAAGAATTAATTGTTTCTGGAAACCTACTCTTGTATATGTACGTTAAAATACCCCAATTTAAGGGGGTTTACTCCATCTATATGATCACCGCAGGCAATGATGTACGGCCATTATTCGATTACTCCATCACGAGGAAATAACCAGCTATAAATACTATAATAATATCGGAGGGCCATTTATGATCCAGACTTACCGAGTGTGAAGGCAATGGACGTGCACAGCATACGAAGCTAACGAATGAAACTGGGTCAATTATATTTAATTGTAATGAACCAACCCATCAATGAGTTCCACTTACGAGTAACCAGCCGCTGCTTTTTCTAACAATCAATACACTGCGAGGGCAAACCAATCCGTAATTCCAATTTTAACTTCCAATTGCGTTAGATAAATACAAATTAGCCACTTTGAATATTTATACCATTCTATCGCGCGAAATTTGATAAAAGAGAATGCTCGCGGGAAGAGCGTATTAAATTAATTTACACGCTTACGAACGGGAAGAATTTGTAGACTGCGTTCTGTGAGAAAAACTGATGGCAAAAATATCAAACTAACACCATAGCACCTGCAATGTAGTAACATATATATAATATATACTGTGCGACTTGAGGACGTGAAATTTCGTCCTTCGGGAATTTTCTTGATCTGAAAACATCAATGGCTTTGAGAGAGAAATAGACCCTTGCTGTACTGAACATGCCTAAATCACAGGGAAAATTTGTTTTCTGGCAGAATAATGAGGCCATGTGGAGCAATAGGTACGTGTGTTTTAAAGAAAAATGCCTCTCTACTAAACACTATTCCTTTTGAAGAAGCCAATTACTAAATTCTACTGAAGTGTTATTCCATAGCGAAAGTGGTGTTACACTGATTTCTGAGGCACTGACAAAACTGGATAGAGCACACATTTTGATCTAATGTTATAGATGAAAGGTAACCTCAAAAATACCGTAACAAGAGCTCACGCGGAGAAACTGTGTTCTGTATCTCCCACCGGCAGCGCTGTAACAACTCATGTGTGCTGTTGCCTGTATGTGGTCTGGCGTTGTCGTGCAGGAACACGACGCCTGTTGACAAAAATCCAGGTCGTTTTCTGAGAATTGCTACCCGCGAACGCTCCAGAGTGCCAAAGTAACTACCACCATTCACTGTCGCTCCCTTGGAGAAGATATCAACCGTCTAGACCATCCTCCCTACAGTCCAGACCTGGCACCCAGTGATTTCCTTCTCTTCGGACTAGTGAAAAAGCACCTGGGTGTTAAGCGATTCAACGTCCAAACGGCCGGTCAATATGCCGTTGCGACGTGGCTTCAGGGACTGAACGTAGAATTCTCCTATTCCGGCATGGATGCCTTGGTGAATTGTTGGAACACGTGCTTGACAAGAATGGTGACTCTGTTGAGCCCATCCCAATCCTAGATCCAACTGATAAATTAGAGCTACCCACAATAAAGTAACACACATGATCAGAGAGATGTATACACATGAGACTGGTAAAATCAGACACAAATTATCTTGCTAAAGAACTAACGATTCGCTTATTCGGTAGAACCAATAGGGAGCAGTTAACACGGTACTTCTGGTCTGCAGACCTATAACTACATTTCTCTACCGCAAGGCACATTCTCGTTGTTTCCAGTACCCCGCTGAGCAGTTTTTTTAGAACTTGTTTTACGTCGCACCGACACAGGTAGGTCTTATGGCGACGGTGGGATAGGACAGGGCTAGGAGTAGGAAGGAAGCGGCTGTGGCCTTAATTATGGTACAGCCTCAGCATTTACGTGGTGTGAAAATGGGAAACCACGGAAAACAATCTTCAGGGCTGCCGACAGTGGAGATGGAACCCACTACTTCCCGGAGGCAAGCTCACAGCTGTGCCAGTACAACTCATCCTATGAGCAATATATTTCGTAACACTCAGACCAGGGATGCCAACCTCTACGATAATTAGGAGCATACGAAAGGGTTGAGACCGGTACGATGCACGATATCAGGTCGTACGATACTGGTAAAACGTACGCTGGTTTTTAAACTGGTGACCGTATCGCTCATGTGCTGACCGTTTAGCCAAGGATTCGGAGATGAGAACATGTACAGTATACTATGTAAATAGAAAGTTATAGGTTTGGACTAAATGGCATACTCACAAGATTAACAAACTGAAAAATTGCCCTAAGTTATCAGTGACCAGATGTTTTTCCTTTTAAATGTGATATACGCGAGAGCTAAATAGTATCCATGGTAGTAAAATGCGAAAGGTGATGGGCACCACGAACTCCTTCGCAGTGATGAATAACTGGGTTTGACGATGAAATATGAACTCATCACTCTTGAGACCTTAATAATACACACTGACATTTATAGCCAGGAGAGAGTTCAGAGCAGGCACAAAAGAAAAGTATAAATCATTCAACATCCGTGAGTGCTTGCGTAATGGAACATAATGTTAGCGCAGGATGCAAAAACATGTAGGCAGCCAAAAGAGGAAGCTTCATGCAATTCCTCCAAGGAATACTGGCGGAATATCGAACTTGCACTCCCTAAATAGATCAGGTGATTTCGACCCAGATAAATTAACATCTGAAATCTGAGAAAATTCACAACTATCAAGGTTGTATATTTTGGTGCGCAGACGAATTATGGTGGCATGTTTGGAAACCATTCAGTAACATTTAATAATAATAATAATAATAATAATAATAATAATAATAATAATAATAATAATAATAATAATATTTGTTTTACGTCCCACTAACTACTTTTCAAGGTCTTCGGAGACGCCGAGGAGCCGGGATTTAGTCCCGCAGGAGTTCTTTTACGTGCCAGAAAATCTACCGACACGGGGCTGTCGTATTTGAGCACCTTCAAATACCACCGGACTGAGCCAGGATCGAACCTGCCAAGTTGGGGTTAGAAGGCCAGCGCCTTAACCGTCTGAGCCACTCAGCCCGGCTCAGTTACATTTAGGTCGGAATTATTTACTCCAGAAATATTCTCGGTTCTACAATTATAAAACATCGAAAACAGAAGGTATTGTTATGAACGTCCGCCTCTGTGGTGTAGTGGTTAGCGTGATTAGCTGCCACCCCCGGAGGCCCGGGTTCGATTCCCGGCTCTGCCACGAAATTTGAAAAGTGGTATGAGGGCTGGAACGGGGTCCACTCAGCCTCGGGAGGTCAAATGAGTAGAGGTGGGTTCGATTCCCACCTCAGCCATCCTGGAAGTGGTTTTCCGTGGTTTCCCATTTCTCCTCCAGGCGAATGCCGGGATGGTACCTAACATAAGGCCACGGCCGCTTCCTTCCCTCTTCCTTGCCTATCCCTTCCAATCTTCCCATCCCTCCACAAAGGCCCCTGTTCAGCATAGCAGGTGAGGCCGCCTGGGCGAGGTACTGGTCATTCTCCCCAGTTGTATCCCCGACCAAGAGTCTGAAGCTCCAGGACACTGCCCTTGAGGCGGTAGAGGTGGGATCCCTCGCTGTGTCCGAGGGAAAAGCCAACCCTGGAGGGTAAACAGATGATGATGATGATGATGATTGTTATGAACAGAGTAAAATAAACACTAATTATATTCTAATGGGTGCTGGTTAATTTTGGAGCTGCTCGCTGAGTCGATAAATTCGTGCTCGATTCACTTGGAAAGATGTGCGTTCGTATCGCAGTTATGAAGTCGGAAAATGTAGAAATAAGACATCTACTTAAGCACAGCCACAAAGCCCCAGGGTTCACTCAATCTGCACCACAAATGAGCACCAGGTTACTTCCTGGAGCTAGGATAGCTGAGCACAGAGCTAAGGCTAACCATGTAGCCTATAATAGAAATCCTTACTTCCACCTCTCCACAGAAATACAGATTACTTGAGTTGATTTATTTCCTTGCGATCACTTGGATCAACATTCCCTCACCAGCTAGTAGCGGAACTGTTAGGAGCTCACGCACTATGCTCAAGGTTGAGGGATCAATATTCAGTACAGATGTACGTCAGTATACTTATTAGCACATGAATGAAATTACGGTACTGCAGTTATCTCCCTCGACTAACAGCGGCTAAGGAAATATTTAACACATCACATTATTATTAATATTATTATTGGAGGTGCACTGGACCAGTGATCTAGCTGCCTGGTTCGCAATCCCGGTGTCTTGCTATCGATGGAATAAGCGAACCAGCATGTGGGTGTAAAACTTCATCCGCCCTTAAAACGCCGGTCAAGTACCAAATCAAATGTAGGAGATACGTTGACCTCACATAGACATGAGAAGATGGCGTTGAGGAAAACGCATTACGATGTAAGATGCATTACGGTATAAGATGTGTATGTTGAATCATTCTCCAGTCCCATTTTAGGGCGCAACATTTAATATCCATGCAAAGGGTATGCGCACTACATGAAACTTGTTTCACTGCGAGTAAATTAGTTTCGTTTGGGATAACGCTCATTATGAGTTTTAGCGTCCTAATGAATTTTTCCGAAGCGGCTTCATTTGAAGGTGCCAATGTGGCTAATTTTCCGTGCAAATTACGAGCAGAATAGCACTGGTGCACAGCAGAGCAATGATCCCGGACCCAGCCTCGGTAAGAACTTGTCACTCTTACGTGAGTCATCCTGCCATAGCTAAGGTACAGTCCGTATTCTAAGCCATAATACTCTCAGCTACATTCCTATATCATTAATACATTATGATCAGCGGTAAAATACAGGTATAAACGTTTTGTAAAATACCATCAGGATGAGAGGCAATACAAGGGATCTCACCGCGAAAAGGATTCAAATGGTGTAAAACTCAAGTACATTTACGATTTTCAAAACAACGCCTGCAAACATATTTACAAAATTTCATTTAACGTATTTCAAAGACCCGTGAATATTAACTGTCACACCACGTGACAATTGGTGTATGGTTGGATTCCGTATCTCAGTGACCTTACACCACTGTTGTAAGTGTGTATTTTCATAGCAGTGCTTTGTTTCTCTGTTAAGATGTTAATTAATTTTGATTTTACAGATAATTTGTGATTCATACTGTCCACTAAAGGTACTGGGCCAGTAAAGACGACTGCTCAACGGATAGCATTCAGACATTTTAACGTCACACCCCCTTCACACTGCTTACTAGATTCGCTGCCCATTACAGCTGCTCAGTTCACTTCAAGATACTATGTGAGAAGGCTATAATAGCCAATAGCTTCTCAACAGAGTGACTGCAGTTCGAATCTTAGACTTTCGAAATGAAAACTCCTGTGCACAGTCAATGTTCTGTAGCATTCAGCTCGGGGTTCCCCCGAGCTAACAATCAGATACAGTGGGCATCGCCAGCAGTAGTGCAACCTACACGGCGTACACGGGCGAAGACATCAGAACTAGCGGCTGTTATGAAACGATTCCGTACCTGATCACTTTAATTCACTCGTCGAGAAACTTCTCCTTCTGAAAATCATTCTAGACGGAAAGTAGACCTAATTATACGGGCACGATCAAATGTCAACAATGTACTTCTTGCCATTATGGGTTACCAATACACTGTTCAGAATACGACCCTCGCGCTTGCTAACTGGTACCAGAATATCATCTGAAATGCTGCCTACCGCTTGAGTTTGACGTTCTCTCTAAAGGTAAGGATGCATACGGATGTGGTTATTGTTATAAACAACACAAATGCCGGCCATCTGGACCGCATATAAACGTTTCAGATAGCAACACAAGAACATCGCTAACACGCGTGCTCGAAACTCGAGGAGACGACGACCTGATATCAGGTGGACATCTTTTAACACATACAGTATGTCACCAGAGTGTATAATAATTACAGCAGAGATGTGTTAGCCGAGTGCGATAATGAGTGGTTTCTCACTGGTGGCCAAACAATAATCTGGGATTTGAAACGAAGAGTCAAATCCTAGCGGTTTGGATTCCACATAAAAGCTGGAGATTCCGTGTCTGTGAACACAATATGAAAAATAAGTGAAGCTATAAGATAAGCTTTTCAACTTAATAACAGAAAATACCATACTGGAAAACAAAAGGACCGCACTTTGAAGGATAACTCAGGAAAGAAGCATCTCCTGACCCGTACTGATAATAACTATTTTCCTTCTCCTTCTATACGAGTCGCATATGCTGGCGAGATGTAGTGTTTACAGTGCACTATGTCTTCTGGTATGGGCTAGAATAAATTTGTTACTTTCACTGACATGTCTCAGTCTTATCCATGGCTTTGACAATATGAAAGTGACTGAGGTATGAGCGATGCTAGTAATACCATTCCTTATGCAGCCAGTCCCTGTTATGAATGGTGTGAAAATATCGCTCATAGAGTCGGTTGGTTCATGATTTCAGTGGGCTTGGCAGACTGATATGTGATAGCAACTTCTGGCTCGGTGAGGAAAGCAACGGGAAACTACCTCACTCCTCATTTCCCTAGTACGCATCTTCAGTGACGCCTAAGCTCTTTATGACAGCTGTTGGCGGAGCTGTGGAGGATCAAACCAGCCTTCGGGCTGAATAACCCAACATTCTATACGAAGAAATTATTTTTGTTTCTGGACGTTTTTCAAGGTTACTGGCGACGGCATTTGATGTGGATTAAGCCCAGTTTTAAGGCCGGATGCCCTTACTAACGCCAACTCTATGTGAATGTTTCTGTGGTGGTTGGTATTGTGGTGCGCTGTATCGAGACGAAGAGAAGTGTATTAAGGCCAATAAAACACGCAGTCCCCGAGCCAACGAATTAACCAGCGTCGCTGCCTTCGGTTCAGAGAGTTATGGTTTCGATTCCCGGCGACTTCAGATGCATCTCATTAACTCATTCGTCTCGGGGTCCGGATGATTGCCTCAATACACATCTATTCATACATACCACACATTACCAACTACCACATGAACACGCAATACCAAATGTAACCCTCATAAGGGATTGGTGTCAGGAAGGGAACTAGGCCGTAAAATGGGCCCAAGTCGATATGTGCGGTACATTTTACGCTGGGGTGTGAGAAAATCGGCAGAAGAAAATATGGTTTAAAGGGTTAACTGTGCTCACTGCATTGTAACAAAACCAATATTAACTCTAGGCCATTAATTCCTTCCAATTTTA
Organism: Anabrus simplex; assembly: GCF_040414725.1. Lineage (NCBI taxonomy): Eukaryota > Metazoa > Arthropoda > Insecta > Orthoptera > Tettigoniidae > Anabrus > Anabrus simplex. Next base: position 890,233,976 of record NC_090266.1, read on the forward strand.
ATTTCAGTTAATCAAAATATATCAAATGCCGACACACACGCACATACATACTAAGTACACTAACTTGATCCTGATGTTAAAGTAAGGCTGTAGTTTTACGTCGCCAGCTCCGTGGTGTAGGAGTAGCGTACCTGTCTCTTACCCGGAGGCCCCGGGTTTGATTCCCGGCCAGGTAAGGGATTTTTACCTGGACCTGAGGGCTGGTTCGAGGTCCACTCAGCCTACGTGGTTAGAATTGAGGAGCTGTCTGACGGTGAGATAGAGGCCCCCGTCTAGAAAGCCAAGAATAACAGCCGAGAGGATTCGTCGTGCTGACCACGCGACACCTCGTAATCTGCAGGCCTTCGGGCTGAGCAGTGGTCACTTGGTAGGCCAAGGCCCTTCAAGGGCTGTAGTGACATGGGGTTTGGTAGTTTTACGTGACTGTTTATATTAGGATCAAGATTAGATGACCTCCAGTTTTACGTGGAATCGAAACCACAGAAGCGTGGTTTACTATATCAAAATTCCGGCCCAACAATGTCGGGGGCAACGCGTCCGCCTGTCACCCGGCGGCCCCAGGCTCGATTCCCGGCCGGGTCAGGGATTTTTAATTATAATGATTAATATCCCTGGCCTGGGGACTGGGTGTTCGTGACGTCCTTAATTTTCCTTCCTCACACATAACATTCCAAAATACCGCCATTCCAATTAAATGCAGGTTCATACAATATGGTACCAGCAGGAGCAAAAGATCCACATGGGTCGACGCCACGAAAAAATAGCATTTTTATTTTAAAAAGCATATCAAAAACTCCTAACGTATTGGCCGAGTTTCTAACCGCGGTTGGATTGGTGGGCTACTCGGCTACCAAGCCTCACTGGCCAAGATGTCTGAAGCCCCTTGCTTGAGGCAACAACCAATACGCTTACTTGTTAGGCTGGCGACTACCGTATACCGCTCTTCCTCCATGATAACACACAATAAAAACAAAAGAGGAATCTATGGATTGGACGCTGAATTTATGTTGATAACTTATCGACCTACCCCATTCTAAACTGTCCATTCGTTGAGAGCAAGAAGCTCTTCGAAGTGGAGGCTTCTCTCACAAGGTGTGTGAACATGCAAATTGCAATCAGTCACTTTTGTTAACAAACAGGCCATCACAGTTTCTAAAAGTAAATGCACCATGATGGAGAGCGGAACGAAGACTAGGCCGCCTGAGCGCGTTGGCGTTCTCTGTGGTAGCGGCCATACAGGAAACCTTGTGAAAGTCTCAGGTTACATCATGCTGGGATGGCCTTGGTAACGCTCACAGACCCACGCCTGTAAGCTAGAGCGGGATTCCCTTCGAACTACTTCCACAGACAACCTGCTCGAGCGGTGACCACTTGTAGACACGAGAAGTACTTCCGCTCCTCGACGTAACACAAGACCAGCGTCGCTGGCCGTTATCTTAGTTTTTGAACCACTTTCTCGCACAATATTAGATAAGTATTCGAGATCTCACATTTTCTTCAACAATTACTACTTGCTATACATATTTTAGTTATACGACATAGCAGCATGACACCTGACCAAATAACAAAATATATATTCAGTCTAGCAGGTAAGAGCACAAACTATTTTGTCCGTTTTTCCTACATGTTTCGGTTTCGGCATAGGTTTTCCTATTCACTGATCCTTATTCATACAACTGCAACCTCTTAAAACTAATCTCAAGGACATGGTGTAGATTCATAAAGGATCCATCTTGCTAATTTCCTAGTCCCTATGCTTCCTCTTCTACAATTAACGACAAATCGGAGACAGAGTAGCTTAAGTTACTCGTTACAAACGCAGCAGGATTACTAATCTCCCTCCTCCTCCCCCTAAAATAATAATAATAATTCAGTTTATAAATCTCCTCTTATTTGCAAAACCTGTTATATTTTTCATTTTCTACAGTTTATATCTGCTAAGTGTCCATGCGCTTGCTAGCATATGATAGTAATTAAAATCTGTTTTACCAAGCGAGCTGTGAGTTTGCATCCGGGAGATAGTGGGTTGGAACCCCGCTGTTGGCAGCCCTGAAGATGGATTTCCGTGGATTCCCATTTTCACACCAGGCAAATACTAGGGATGTACCTTAATTAAGGCCACGACCGCTTGCTTGCTTCCCACTCCTAGGCCTTTCCTATCCCATTGTCGCCATAAGACTTAAATAGTAAAATAGTAAAAAAATAGTTTTAAAAAGCCTTTCTAAGGAAGCAATGCCACACACTACGTCTATATCTCTTTGTGTTGTATTAGATCTGATAACAACTGGTGGGATTCTAGCAGGACATATCAGATCAGTTGGATTCAGGAGGCCAGTTAGATTGCAAAGCCTTTGATAGAGTGGAACATGGAATATTATTAAAGAAATTGGGGGGAATAGGAATGGACGTAAGGGTCACACGTTGGATAAGAACATTTCTAAATTCAACGGTTCAGAAAGTCAAAGTAGGAAATAATATCACAGGAAGAGAAAGTTTGAAAGGGAATTGCACAGGGTAGTACAAAATCGGTCCGTTACTTTTCTTAATATACGCAAATGATTTAGGAAACAAAATAACATCAAAGATAAGGTTGTATGCAGATGACATAATTGTTTATAGGGAAATAAATAACATTGAGGATTGTTCAGAATTACAAAGGGAACTTGACCGTATCCAACAATGGGTTGAAGATAATAATATGAAGGTTAATCGATGCAAATCAAATGTTACAAAATTTACAAACAGGAGCTTTAAAACTGAATTTGAATATACTTCGGATGAGGTAGTTATCCCGAAAGATGGCAAGTGCAAATACTTAGGTGTGAGATTTGAAAGTAATTTGCACTGCAAGGCTCATGCTGATGACTTTGTTGGGAAAGCATACAGATCGTTACATGTCATAATGAGGCTACTTAAAGGGTGCAACAAAGAATTAAAAGAGAAAAGTTACTTAAGTACGGTTCGTCCATTATTGGAATATGCAAACAGTGTTTGGGATCCTCACCAAGAGTACCTAATAAAAGAAATAGACGGTATGCAGAGGAAAGCAGCAAGATTTGTAACAGGGGATTTCAGGAGAAAAAGTAGCGTATCAGAAATGTTAGAGGAACTTCATACATACATACATACATACATTATCATTATAGAATGTTATGCCTTTCAGCGTTCAGTCTGCAAGCCTCTGAGAATTTACTAAACGTCGCCACAATCCTCGATTTGCAACTAGTGTTGTGGCCTCATTTAGTTCTATACCTCTTATCTTTAAATCGTTAGAAACAGAGTCTAACCATCGTCGTCTTGGTCTCCCTCTACTTCTCTTACCCTCCATAACAGTGTCCATTATTCTCCTAGGTAACCTATCCTCCTCCATTCGCCTCACATGACCCCACCACCGAAGCCGGGTTATGCGTACAGCTTCATCCATCGAGTTCATTCCTAAATTAGCCTTTATCTCCTCATTCCGAGTTCCCTCCTGCCATTGTTCCCACCTGTTTGTACCAGCAATCATTCTTGCTACTTTCATGTCTGTTACTTATAACTTATGAATAAGATATCCTGAGTCCACCCAGCTTTCGCTCCCATAAACCAAAGTTGGTCTGAAAACAGACCGATGTAAAGATAGTTTCGTCTGGGAGCTGACTTCCTTCTTACAGAATACTGCTGATCACAACTGCGAGCTCACTGCATTAGCTTTACTACACCTTGATTCAATCTCAGTTACTATATTACCATCCGGGGAAAACACACAACCTAAATACTTGAAATTATCGACCTGTTCTAGCTTTGTTTCACCAATCTGACATTCAATTCTGTTGGATTTCTTACCTACTGACATCAATTTAATCTTCGAGAGGCTAATTTTCATACCATACTCATTGAACCTATTTTCAAGTTCCAAGATGTTAGACTGCAGGCTTTCGGCACAGTCTACCATTAAGACCAAGTCGTCAGCATAGGCCTGGCTGCTTACTACATTTCCACCTAACTGAATCCCTCCCTGCCATTTTATACCTTTCAGCATATGATCCATGTAAACTACAAACAGCAAAGGTGAAAGATTACAGCCTTGTCTAACTCCTGTAAGTACCCTGAACCAAGAACTCATTCTAACATCAATTCTCACTGAAGCCCAATTGTCAACATAAATGCCTTTGATTGATTTTAATAATCTACCTTTAATTCCATAGTCTCCCAGTATAGCGAACATCTTTTCCCTCGGTACCCTGTCATATGCTTTCTCTAGATCTACGAAACATAAACACAACTGCCTATTCCTCTCGTAGCATTTTTCAATTACCTGGCGCATACTGAAAATCTGATCCTGACAGCCTCTCTGTGGTCTGAAACCACACTGGTTTTCATCCAACTTCCTCTCAACGACTGATCGCACCCTCCCTTCCAAGATGCCTGTGAATACTTTGCCTGGTATACTAATCAATGAGATACCTCGATAGTTGTTGCAATCCTTCCTGTTCCCTTGCTTATAGATAGGTGCAATTACTGCTTTTGTCCAATCTGAAGGTACCTTACCAACACTCCACGCTAATTTTACTACTCTATGAAGCCATTTCATCCCTGCCTTCCCACTATACTTCACCATTTCAGGTCTAATTTCATCTATTCCTGCTGCCTTATGATAATGGAGTATATTTACTATCCTTTCCACTTCCTCAAGTATAATTTCACGAACATCATTTTCCTCCTCCCCATGAGCTTGACTGTTTGCAACACCACCATGATGATTTCCTTTTACATTGAGAAGATGTTCAAAATATTCCCTCCACCTCTCCAGTGATTCCCTGGGATCTGTTATGAGTTCACCTGAATTACTCAAAACACTGTTCATTTCCTTTTTCCCTCCCTTCCTAAGATTCTTTATTACTGTCCAGAAAGGTTTCCCTGCTGCTTGACCTAGCCTTTCCAGGTTATTACCAAAATCTTCCCATGACTTCTTTTTGGATTCAACAACTATTTGTTTCGCTCTGTTTCTTTCATCTACGTACAAATCCCTGTCTGCCTCGGCCCTTGTTTGGAGCCATTTCTGATAAGCCTTCTTTTTACGTTTACAGGCTGCTCTCACTTCATCATTCCACCAAGATGTTCGCCTTTTCCCATCTTTACACACAGTTGTTCCTAGGCATTCCCTTGCTGTTTCTACTACAGCATCCCTGTATGCCACCCATTCACTTTCTATATCCTGAACCTGCTTACTGTCTACTGTTCGAAACTTCTCACTAATCATATCCATGTACTTCTGTCTAATTTCCTCGTCCTGGAGATTTTCTACCCTTATTCGTTTGCAGACATATTTCACTTTCTCTACCCTAGGCCTAGAGATACTTAGTTCACTACAGATCAGATAATGGTCTGTATCATCGAAAAATCCCCGAAAAACTCGTACATTCCTAAAAGATTTCCTGAATTCAAAGTCTGTTAAGATATAGTCTATTATGGATCTGGTACCCCTAGCCTCCCATGTGAAGCGGTGAATAGCCTTATGCTTGAAGAATGTATTCGTAACAGCTAAACCCATACTAGCACAGAAGTCCAGCAAACGCTTCCCATTCCCATTAGCTTCCATATCTTCCCCACATTTACCAATCACCCTTTCGTATCCTTCAGTTCTATTCCCACCTCTCGCATTGAAATCGCCCATTAGCACTATTCTATCCTTGCTGTTGACCCTGACCACGATGTCACTCAATGCTTCATAAAACTTGTCAACATCCTCATCTGCACCCTCACATGGTGAATACACGGACACAATTCTTGTCCTAATTCCTCCCACTGACAAATCTACCCACATCATTCGCTCACTTACGTGCCTAACAGAAACTATGTTGCGTGCAATGGTATTCCTTATAAAGAGCCCTACCCCAGACTCTGCCCTTCCCTTTCTAACACCCGTCAAGTACACTTTATAATCTCCTATCTCTTCCTCCTTATCTCCCCTTACCCGAATATCACTTACTCCTAGCACATCCAGATGCATCCTCTTTGCTGACTCAGCCAGTTCTACCTTCTTTCTTCCATAAGCCCCATTAATATTGATAGCTCCCCATCGAATTCCATCTCGTTCGCCAAGTTGTTTCCAAGGAGTCCCTTGCCTGTCAAATGGGAGTGGGACTCCGTTACTCCCATAGGTCCGAGGCTTGCTTAAAGTGTTCTGAGCTCGGTAAATTCATGAAGCAGGATGCTGCCCTACTTGCACATAGTCCAAGTGAGGATCTCTCCTCTAACGGGTTATGGACCACCGGTGAATTGTGTAGTCCTAGCCGCCTGAGCACAAGGAGGGCCACGACTCAGAATATGTCCGAGATGCCCACTCCCATTCCATAGCAACTGGTATCCCGACTCTCAGGACCACTTACTAGGCCACTCAGCCGTTGCCCATGGTTCACGAACTAGGACGTGACTACAGTAACCCACAAACATGAACCACTAGAGGAACTTGGGTGGGAAATTTTAAGTAAGAGAAGGGAGAAAACTAGACTTATAGGATTATAAAGAGCCTATACAGCAGAAGATGCATGGGGAGAAATCCGTGAGAGGCTTCAGTTGGAAAATAATTATATCGGCAGGACTGACCACAAGTATATAATTAGAAGGAATTTTAGCAGAAGCGATTGGGGTAAATTTTCTTTCATTGGGAAAACAATTTACCAGGGGTAGTGTTTGATCCTTTTCCAAAATCTGAACAAATATTCAAGAAGAGAATAAACAGCAACAGAGAAAATAAATGAAATGTTAGAGGGCATTCGACCAGTGCAGGTTACTGTAAATAAAAATGTGTGTGAATAAATGAATTCCATCCCCTGGTTAATGGAGTTTGGACAGCCGAAGTAGGGGACTGCCTGTAGGGGTGAAGTGCAGTGGGGACTTCGAGGGCCCTAGGACCGCTACGGTAGCTGTGAAGGCCCTTCAGGGACTCTGGAAAGCGGTGGCAAAAGGGGCTCTGGTTAAGACGCAGCAGGTCGTTATGCTACTGAAGTTCCAAAATGTGTGAACAATAAATAAGAAAAAAATGCAATGTAAATTTTAATCTTATACCAGTTGTATAGTATTATTCGAATAATTTCACATACTGTATATGAGTAGATGGTGTGCAGAGGAAACCAGCAAAATTTGTAACAGGGGATTTCAGGAGAAAAGTAGTGTATCAGAAATGTTAGAGGAACTTGGGTGGGAACTTTAAGTAAGAGAAGGGAGAAAACTAGACTTATAGGATTATATACAGAAGTTTGTAAGTACAGGAGGTATTATAAGTAGAATTTGGTAAACAATATAAATTCATTGAGGATGAGCTGTGTGTTTAATAGAAAAAATGTTAGTGTAAATTGTATAATATTGTATTGTAGGCATTTTCTTTTTCTCTTGTTAATTTAAAATTTAGTGCTTGACAAAAATGTATTTCAGTGTACCATTTGCCACCGAGGTAGACACCTCATTTGCAAATAAAGAGATTTTGATTTTATTTTGATCACTGGGGACTCATATGTATATTTATGTCTGAATCTTGTAGAACTGTGCGACGATTCAGTAAATCCTGTGGTTGAAAGACGTTAGTACCACCAACAAACTTGTTGGTAATGGTTTCGCTAACTGAGTAAATTGTGTATATATTTGTCCTGTGCTGTACCGTGTTTTCTACATTCTAAGATGTCCGGCTCCATGACTAAATGTTTAGCGTGCTGGCCTTTGGTCACAGGGGTCCCGGCAGGGTCGGGAATTTTAGCCATCGTTGGTTAATTTCCCTGGCACGGGGGCTCGGTGTATGTGTTGTATTCATCAGCATTTCATCCTCATCACGACGCGCAGGTCACCCACGGCGTCAATTCAAAAGACCTGCACCTGGCGAGCCGAACCCGTCCTGGGACCTCCCGGCACTAAAAGCCATACGCCATTTCATTTCATTACATTCTAAGATGATGTGGTTTAAATCTGCGACACATGGATATGTAGGGGTAACAGTCCTCTAGTTTCTTATTGATTGTCTGTTGTGTTTATTATCTTCCTTGAAGGTTGCTTTTTATTTTAGTAAAAGGTTGTGTTGAACTGTTAATTTACAATGGTCCGATAGTGACTTGCGTGAAATGGCAGTCCTCAGATTTGGGCAGCTTGCCTCACGATCTTTCTGGAATGGTGTTTGTACTCCGCCGCCTTGGGATTGTTTTCGTGTACACGACCTAGTATTATAGCGATCCTAATACACATCGATTTTAAAATAAGCAAGATTAAGCCACCTAGTGCTTTTACAAAAAGTGCCTAATTAGTGGCGTTTTAAGATTTTTTAAATATGTTCAATTAGAAAATAAGCTTTCAATATTACTGTAGACGCGAATTTTAATTTAAGTAGGGAACCTTTTTACACACCACATCACTAAAATCCCCCTATCCCCCCTTCTCCACAAGTTTCAAGCGCTTTAAGCAATAGTTGTAAGTTCCCATGGGAAAGTAATTTAAGATTGTAATGTACTTACTAATCAAATTGTTTCATCTAAGCTATTTTTAAAGACAGCTGAAGATGACCACTAAATGGTCGAAACATGTCCTGTAGGCTATATGATAATGTTTTTATAATTTTGCCAAAAGGCAAGATATAAAGTATCGATTATATGGTGTTTTAAATTAATTTGTTTAATAATTGTTGATTCATTTTCAGGAATATCAAAATTTGAGAATCTATAGTGATGTTGCTTCGTGTTATTGAGGGTTGTCCAAGGTTTTGCGATTATTTTATTTGAATGTCACGATAGCTTGTCAGTTCATAGAGTTTATGATATATTATATTGTTGTTGTTGGTTTCCAAGGCACAAATGTAGGTTCATGTGATATGAGGTCATGCTTGGGGAGCACATGGGGTGCAGTAGTCTATCCACCCCAGAGTTTGGTGAGGTGCATTATGACACATGATTCTCATCGGGCTGAAATCATATCGAAGGAGGCGCTGAAATTAGTCCAAGGGATAACCGTAGGCGTTATAAGCGATTTGACATGGATTGTTTTTATTTTGTTTTGTGTGTAAATTTATGCAGATTATAGGATTTAAGGCTAGTTTTATCCAAGCTAGTTTCGTAATAATTATCAGTGTTATAATGTAAATTTGTTGAGTGACATCATGAAATAAATAACTGTTACCGGTAGTTATGACAATGCATTTCGCCTTCCAGTTGCGGAACAAAAATCTACGAGCATAATCCAATTGTAAATCAAAATTTTCTTCAAGAGAATGTTTCTGATGAACATGTCCAAGTGACAACGAAAAGTTAATTGAAACAGTTAGCGAGATTAAAGAAACCACTTCGTCCGGGATAGATACATTTTTTGTTAATTAGGATTATGAGATTACTTCATTTATTAATGTATTAACTTCAGTGGAACCGTATTTTGAGTATTAGCTTAAAACCAAGTGACCAACTTGAAAATGTATTCTGGAAATCTTAGTTTTATTTGCTGGGAAATTTCAACTTATTAACGTAACGATTAAGGGGACATGTCCGATGGCAAGGGACTTGACTGCCACAAGTGTTGTGAGCGTTTGCAGTATTAGTGATAGTAGTAGTAGTAGAGTAGTAGTAGTAGTAGTAGTAGTAGTAGTAGTAGTAGTAGTAGTAGTTGTTGTTGTTGTTGTTTTGATTTTGATTCGTTGACCATCAGATGTGTTGGGGATTTATTAACGTGGAAACATTGGTCATCAACTACTTCATTGTGATCAGTCTTCAGCTTAGAAGTTTGGATGGTCATGAGGTCATCAACCTCAGTGACTTAAGTTAGATTAGGGCCATCTGCCATTACAGCATAATTTTTCTTGCGGTCATCATCCACAATGAAGAATGAAAATCCACAGGCTGTTTCCAGTCATTCGACCGGGTCAGGAATGGAATGAATAAATGAATGAAGCCCCCATGTAGCGACGAGGGTAGAAAATGTGCCGGCTGCTGAAGTCTGTCGCACTCCTCTGAAGCAATGATAAATGACTGACAAATGAAATGAAATGAAATGTTAATGGAGAGTGTTGCTGGAATGAAAGATGACAGGGAAAACCGGAGTACCCGGAGAAAAACCTGCCCCACCTTCGCTTCGCCCAGCACAAATCTCACATGGAGTGACAGAGGGCTACCATCATTCACAATGACTTTAACGTAAATCACAAAGCTACATGTCGCTACATGACATAGTCGCAGGTCACATCCATTCAATTAAGGGTCCATGCCGTACAACCACTGTGTGTCACATACCGATTGGAATGCCTTAATTATACCAAGAGTCCAGAGCTCGTGTTACGGGGACTGGATCATCACGAATCATTATGGTGGTACATTCAGTCTCACATGGAAACTGATATTAGGGATCTTTAGACTTTATTTATTTCGTTCTTAAATTATGACGGTTGTTTCTAGTAAGGGTGCCCCTCAGGCAATTGAGTTACGGTCTCCAAAGCCAGCGTCTCTCACCATCGTTTTTTTTTTAACGGACAGGACTGAGTTCGTTGAGTAGAGGTTGTGAAAGGTCACAAGTTGTCATATTTCGTCTCCAATGGCAAATAAAACATCCATTTCTTTTAACTCGAGTCCTCTCATTGTAGACATTAGTTCTAAATTACTGAAACCCGCCTCTTACCAAAGCAAGTGACAAGAACCCATCAACGACCCAAGAGATATATCTATAGATCTCATGCCGATTTGATGATAGATAAGGAAGGTAGGTATCCTTCAAAGGGCCGTAAAGCGTTCAATATACACCACGGAGCTAATTAAATGCGTACCGACCTTAATAAAATCTTTAAGATTCTCGGCCATTGTCATAAGTGCAGAATGTTTTTAGATGTTCTCCACATCATCCAACAATCACAGATGTTACATACGCTGAAATAGCCCAAGTACATGACATAGCATCTTTCTTTTTTCCCAATACAATTCCACAGATACATAACTGAGCGTCTCCGTATGTAAATTAAAATAAATTTCGTACCGCACAGGCTTAATGAACTTCACTGCCGTTTATCGCTGGAACTCGGCACCTAATTAGAACTCCAAACTCATTCTTTCCGTGACTTGTAATCGAGATAAGGACAAACTTATGACATTGTATTATAGACTGATGACTAGCATTGCATGTATCCTTTTAAGGTATAAAAATGACAGTTTCGACGTTGTTATCCTCCCCAAAGATCTTATAAATTTTAACTTACATTAAAGGCAGATAAAAAGGCCTTTTTTCTTCCCATTTCAGCTATCACACTGATATAGGCGTGTAAGACACCCACAGAATGAGTGAACATACAGCCGTTCCTTCACTTAAATGAAGGGGTGCCCCCTGAAACAATTTACAGAATAAACATGTAGGAAGAACACACAGGGATATTTTGCTAACCTCAGAGATGCAGCCAGTTGTTGACATTATGCTCCCAAGAGCATTTTCCCAAAGAGGAACGATGTTTCAAAAAAAATGCTTCAATATCCTGTAAAGATTGTGAATATTTCTGTAAGTTGTAAATAAAATGTAAGGATAGTAGCAAGTGACAACCTACTGTAAATCGTAGACTTCAAGTATTGGAAACATTTCAGTTATCAATGAATTCCCATATACCAGCCACGGAGTCTCCGGTAGCGAGCCTGCTACTTATCCGGAGGCCGCGGTTCGATTCCCGGGCAAGTCAGGGGTTTGAAGGCAAGTTCGACGTCTATTCAGCCTACGTGAGAACAACCGAGGAGTTGTCAGACGGTGGGTTATCACTATCAGGGGTGTAGCGCCGTGGGGTTCTTATTGTTAGTGAATTCCTGTACGATTGCTTGTAAATATCATGTTACACTACTTGCAATTTCTTTAATTTTAATGCATTTTTATTCTTCGTTTGTTATAATTCAATTGTTGTAACATTTTCCGTGACATTCTTATGACATTTATACTTTCCTTTAATTTCGTTAGGCATCCAGGAGATAGTGGGTTCGAATCCCGTTGTCGGCAGCCCTGAAGATGGTTTTCCGTGGTTTCCTATTTTCACACCAGGCAAATCCTGGGGCTGTACCTTAATTAAGGATACGGCCGCTTCCTTCCAACTCCTAGGCTTTTCCTAGCCCATCGTCGCCATAAGACCTATCTGTGTCGGTGCGACGTAAAGCCCCTAGCAATAATAATAATAATAATAATAATAATAATAATAATAATAATAATAATAATAATACCGAGCTCGATAGCTGCAGTCGCTTAAGTGCGGCCAGTATCCAGTATTCGGGAGATAGTAGGTTCGAATACCACTGTCGGCAGCCCTGAAAATGGTTTTCCGTGGTTTTCCATTTTCACACCAGGCAAATGTGGAGCTGTACCTTAATTAAGGCCACGGCCGCGTCCTTCCCACTCCTAGTCCTTCCTTCTCCCATCGTCGCCATAAAACATATCTGTGTCGGTGCGACGTAAAGCAACTAGCAAAATAAATAATAATAATAATAATAATAATAATAATAATAATAATAATAATAATAATAATAATAATAATAATAATAATAATAATTTCGTTAGTAGCGAGCTCGATAGCTGCAGTCGTTTAAGTGGGGCCAAGTATCCACTATTCGGGAGATAGAGGGTTCGAACCCCACTGTCGGCAGCTCTGAAGATGATTCTCCGTGGTTTCCCCTTTTTGCACCAGACAAATGCAGGGGCTGTACCTCAATTAAGGCCACGGTCGCTTCCTTCCCACTCCTAGCCTTTTCCTGCCCTATCGTCGCCATAAGACCTACCTGTGTCGGTGCGACGTAAGGCAACTTGTAAAAAAAAAAAAAAAAAAAAAAAGATCGTTAGTGTGCTATTTTAATTAGAAATTGCCACCGGGATGTTTCCGAATTGTAATGCATTTGGTAATAATAATAATAATAATAATAAGAAGAAGAAGAAGAAGAAGAAGAAGGAGAAGAAGAAGAAGAGGAATGAATCCGTTCCGATAAAGATCAGAGAGACTTGAATGTGTTAAAGTGCGTTGACCTGAACACTGCAATAGGCGATTAGCGCTAATTAATTATGTCATTGTTCGAGTGGTAAATGATCGTAGAACATTATTACAGTCCTCGAGAAATATTTCTGCGATTTTCGGTATTCGTTGATTACTGGTAACGGTAAATAATGTGAGTCTAGACACCTCTCTGTGGTAATACACATGAACACTTTCTACTGTACCATTAACATGAATCTAAGACCGACAGTAAAACATGATCATTGAGTCATTTTTCCCCCTGCTTATTGGTAAGTCATTTCACGGGCTTAGGACATTCAGTCATCGCTTCCCTAGTTGTTGTCTATTACGCAGGCTAGTTAACTGTACCGGTATGTTTAAATGCCTAGAAGACTGCTGCTCAGCCAGATGGCCACGTGGTCAGAGTGACGACGTCCTCAGCAGTACAGTTTGGTTTTCTTGAACGGGTCCGCTGCCTCTCGTATCATACAGCTCCTCAGTTGGTCCCATGAAGCTGAGTGGACCCTGTTTCAGCCCTCAGCCCAGAATTAAAATCCCTGAGCTTGGTGGGATTGGAACCCGGGCCTGCGTACGAGAGGCAGACACGCTATCCATACATGGCGCGGCTGGCAAATTAAAATTAAGTGTACGCCATTACTAATGTGCTTAGCCTTATTTAATGTAAAACTCTACCTTGACTTTATCATCTGCTAGTATCTCAAAGATGAAGGAGAAATAAGGGTATTACTGACAGAGGGTGGTGGCTGGTGGCGGGGGGGGGGGGAGGGTCTGTTGTGTAATCTTGGCCAACTACACAACACGTCAGTGGCAAGAGCAGAACTACATTAAATGCAATCTTAAAACTTGACGGCGTTATTGAAATTCAGATTATTATCCCAACAAGAGTCTGGTTCGTGTGGGAGAGTTTAAAATCGCCCACATAGTTGCCACGGTTAGCACCCAGATTCAACCTGTAGACCACAAAATGATGTATTCCTAGTCCTATCGCAGAGCGAAATCACAATCTATTGAACATTTGTACTTATGCGTTCATGCTGCCCTACTGAGCTCAGACTGGCGTGTTCGATCCCGGCTCAGTCCGGTAGCATTTGATGGTGCTCAGATATGCCAGCCTTATGTCGGTAGATTTACTAGCAGATAAAAGAACTCAAGTACGACAACATTTCAGCATCTCGGCGTCTCCGAAACCGTAAAAGCAGTTAGCGGGAAGTGGAACAATTTTTATTACATTATTATTATTATTATTATTATTATTATTATTATTATTATTAAATTTGGTTATAAATCAATACTAACGCAGCATATAGTCAAATTACGAACATGAGAGTATACTAGGTTCAGCGAACTAACGTCCCCAATCATACAGCGCTAATAGAGGAGCTGTAGGTCTACATCACCCTGAGGAGGTCAAATGCCCTTCTACAGAGTCGTCATCTTAACCCCGTTCTCGAGTTGGCCGTGCAGTTAGGAGCGCGCAGCTGTGAGCTTGCATCCGGAAGATAGTGGGTTCGAGCCCCACCGTCGGCAGCCCTGAAGATGGTTTTCCATGGTTTCCCATTTTCACACCAGGCAAATGCTGGGGCTGCACCTTAATTAAGGCCACGGCCGCTTCCTTTCAATTCCAAGTCCTTTTCTATCCCATCGTCGCCATAAGACCTATCTGTGTCGTTGCGACGTAAAACAAATAACAAACAAAAAAATAACGCTGTTCTATATAGAATATGTAGTAGGAGTTAATATTGGTTATAGTGAATTTCTTCTTCTTCTTCTTCTTCTTCTTCTTCTTCTTATTGTCCTACACCCTTGTGGGGTCGTGGGTGCGAACTGTATTGCACATGTGGATTTAGCCCTGTTTTACGGCCGGATGCTCTTACTGACGCCAACCCTTTGAGGAGAGATGTATTCGCTATTGCGTGTTTTGTTGTGTTTGTAGTGTGGTGTGTGTGTGTGTGTGTGTGTGTGTGTGTGTGTGTGTGTGTGTGTGTGTGTGTGTGTGTGTGAAGAAGAGAATGTTGTGACGAACAAAAAACAACACCCAGTCCCAAGCCAGAGCAAATAACCATACGCGATTAAAATCTCCCACCCGACAGGGGAATCGATCCCGGAATCCTCAATACCGAAGAGCTCTACGCTGATGATTCGGCCAAGGTGTTGGACTGTTAGTGAATAAAATAATCTGAGCTCACTTCACCTAGAAGGACGTATGTTCAATTTTCCATCAGGAATTCAAGAAATTCAGGAACGAGATTTCATTTTCTTCAAAGGGACATCATCCCATGGTTCACCCAGACTACAGCAGAAACGAGAATGAGATTAATGAGATTAATCCCAGTGGACATACGTGGCTGGGTACAGGGATAAATACTCCAACTCACTTAGTGGAAGCTTTTAACATTGAATCCTCCAGAAGCTTTCAATGACCTTACGTAGATGGCTTTATTTCTCATTTCTATCGAAGGCGATCCTAGCCCTTAGATAGTCGCTCGGCTTGCTGTGACGAATTTAGCCGCGCACGGTCTTAAGACCGGGCTGGAAATATACACTTCCTTTTCAAAGAATACTTCATCAAACATTCAGAAAATCAGCATACATGATGACTACAATCAGTACAAATGACTATACGCAACTTGACATCGTGTTCATGTGCGATAGTACAAGCGCGCGCACTTTTTCTTAATAATAATAATAATAATAATAATAATAATAATAATAATAATAACAATAATAATGTTATTTGCTTTACGTTGCACTAACTACTTTTACGGTTTTCGGAGACGCCGAGGTGCCGGAATTTAGTCCCGCAGGAGTTCTTTTACGTGCCAGCAAATCTACCGACACGAGGCTGACGTATTTGAGCACCTTCAAATACCACCGGGCTGAGCCAGGATCGAACCTGCCAAGTTGGGGTCAGTAGGCCAGCGCCTCAACCGTCTGAGCCACTCAGCCCGGTGCACTTTTTCTTGACCAAGCTTATATATTCCTTTGTCCATAAAATAAACATATCAATATGGGATATAAAAGGAATACAACCTTCAGGTCACTGAGTTCTCGCAATACTTCTCTCGTTGTCGTGCTCATTTGTTACATTACCATAATCAAAAGTGCAGCGCACTTTACAGTACATTGCAGTATGCTACTTGCAAATATACTTTCGACAGATCATGCGCGAAGCACTAGTCTTCCTATTCTGGGGCCAAGTACAGAAACTGCATCTTCCAGATGCACCTGTGGCTTTTGTCCGATGATTTTTACTTATCAGTATGCTGGCAAACTGCCGGAGTTGCACTGTCAGTTGCCGATCGAGGCTTTCAACTGCAGATCTAGCTCTGAGAAAGGCCATGCTGAGTTCCTTTGAGGAAGTATTCAGAAACATGCGCCTGTTCATTTTTTCCTTGTGTTCACCTGAAATATTAAGCCACCAGAGTCATCACTCCAAAGAAGAGACCTAACGGCCACCGATTAGTATTTCTTCCGATAATGTATGTTGCTTTCATCACGTCGAGGGTATGTACACCATCTTTCGTTTTGTTGTAGCAGGTGAGCTGTTCGCCAGTTTTCACATCAATCGCATCTGAAGATGCATTGTGGATGTTTCGCTTCGGAACATACTAGACAAGAGTGACGTCTTCTACAAATCCGAAAAGACTGCTTTTCTCCTCACGATTTTTAATCTGAACAAATAGGAGTGGCATTTCCCTTTTGTTTTTCCCGCGGTGTTCCAACAAGTGTCAGGCGATGCTCATGCAGCAGTTGTCTACATAACGGTATGGAACTGAACCAATTGTCTAACGTTATGTTGCGCCCTGTGCCTGATTTGGGATTATCAACCTGAGACCCATACTATGTGGACTATTATCAACTTCAAAGGGCCCTGCAGTTTGTTTCCGACATAAAGTTACATTTTCAGGGCATAAAAATGGTGGATAGTGTTGTGCGTGTTACACGAATACTGTAACACCCAATCCCCGAGCAAGGGGAAATACACATTTTAAAGGTTAAATCTCTGACCCAGCGAGGAATCGAACCCGGGACCCTCTGAACTGAAGGCGACTAGTGAATTGACTAATATTCAAAGTAACTCCGCTGTTCAGCGTTCCGAAGTACGTAATACACATTATGATCTATATAACCTGACCGGGTCAACAGATTCTACATTAACTGCTGGTAGAGTATGCAGTATTAACAACGGTTATTTGACAACTTGAAAATTTTACATTTCTGTTGTTACACAACAAGGTTTCTCCCCCAACTCTCTAATGACAGGCTTTCTATATTCATTGCTTATTTTAAACAACGTTTCTTAAGCAAATGCAATGACACACACTTCCCTCCCTTTTTAATGCTCGAGATATAGGCTATGGGAGTTATTTATGAGGTTCCGTTTGTGTGCTGGAGAAAGAATGTTCGCACGCGTTTCATGCAAGAAAAATGTTGGGTCATCATTCGCTACTTTCCTATCATCTCATAAATTTTACTGTTCACCTTCAAAAGTGGCGAGTTGGCGAACAAATACTAACGAATTGTGTCTAATAAAGTTCCCATTTAATTGTTTCGGATATGTCTTTCATCTTTCTCTGGTCAACCTTTCTTGATCAACATTTGTTCTCTTCCGATCCCGACAGTACTGTAGCATTTGAACTCTTTAAAGGCGGGAGTACACTGGTGATTCGGTCACTCATTTCTGACGCGTTCACTGGTGACCAAACTTGCGTGACCTTCTATCTGAGGGCTGCTGAAGGCCAGTGAACCTTTAGTGTAGTCACGGCAGTTCTCGCAGGGGCTTGCAGGCCTACATTGGGTCAGACTGTTCTGTGACTCACTCCGTGCAAGAGTTTGAGTGCGAGAAGGAAGGTAATGTGCGCTGCAGCTATCGTTGTCACTTCAATAATTTAAAATAGGAAAAAGAACTCTAGAAGAAAGTGGTTTAGAGACTGGCTTCTTCGAAGACCTGATTATGGAGCGCAGGATAATTTGTTAAGTGATACACATGGCGTAGTATCAGGTTCATGGAAAGAAGATAATTTGCCGCAGGGAAGCCTGTTACCACTACAACACTAGACTAGCAGTTTCGACGGTCGACTCATCAGGGAAACACTGAAAGAGTACTTTGTATCGCCACAAGATGAAGTTAGCTGGCAATACAAGTTCACCTAACTGTCAGGATACAGCTCTCTTTATAAGCCCCTGGGTATTTACGCTACATTATTTCGGCGGTTAATTCATAATAGGGAACATGCATGATCCGGGGTTTTAATTATAAATATGCTAATCTGATTCAAAATTGCATGCAGAATTCAAAAATGTGATCAGAATGTACAAATAATAACTCCAAATATGATAAAAATCTACGAAAATGTCACGTCACGCAAGTACGCGATCTCATTGGCCTGACGTCATCGTACAGGTTGACTGAATTAGCAGACGAAATAACACATAGTGTGCTGTGAGAAGCAGGATACACTTCGCGTATTTCTACTTTACGTTAGTGTCTAGTATGGTTAAATTCGAGGTCTATACATTGGATAATAATCTGAGTGGTATATTTTAGACTTAAAATGAATCCTGCGCAGACAGTGAGGCAGAAAACTTATAAATGGTGTAGAGTTCCGATGTGCAATAGCACTTCGCATACCATACCAAACAAGTTGTTTATAAACGTTCCAAAGACGCTAAAACTAGGGAGAAATTGATTTTGGAGAGCTGGATAAATGCTGGTGATATATCGGAAAAGTCTACAGTTTATTTTTTTGGAAGATTTTAGCGTAAGATGAATTTGTTTGAATTTTCAAATCACTTTTCCATGTCAGCTGTTCTAGTGGTAAAACTTTAAATTTTAATGTATGATGCTTTATTTCAATGCTTCAATTACATCTTGGAATATGAAAGTAATAAACAGTGCATTAAATAATGCTGATTATTAAAGTATTCTCCAAACCTAACCTATGTTTTGGGTGATCCATGTCAAGATAATAAATCAAAGGGGTTATGAACCATTTTGACAGCTCTAATTCTACCAATATATCTTGGCATGGGACAGTTATGTATGTCTTTATTGAAGAGCTTAATTGGTAAAGAAATTTAGGCTATATCTAAATACTCTATAATGTAACAAAGAATAGGCGTGTACATCATGAAAGGAAACAACGTGAATTTAACAAATGT
Organism: Anabrus simplex; assembly: GCF_040414725.1. Lineage (NCBI taxonomy): Eukaryota > Metazoa > Arthropoda > Insecta > Orthoptera > Tettigoniidae > Anabrus > Anabrus simplex. The sequence continues at coordinate 890,253,105 of NC_090266.1, forward strand.
ATAACTCCACACAAAACCAATGCTTGTCTGTTGGGGTCTTATAAGTTAACAATGCTCAATTATAATAATTATCATAATATTAATGAAATAAGTAACATAATTGCACACAGGTGAAAATAGTGATGTAGGGGTTTAAAATATTATCCAACTTAGCCTAAGTTTTAGGTTATACAAGCCAAGTCAATAAACCGAAGGGTAAAAATACCGCGCGAGTTGGCCGTGCGGTTAGGAGCGCGCAGCTGTGAGCTCGCATCCGGGAGAGAGTGGGTTTTGAACCCCACTGCCGGCAGCCCTGAAGATGGTTTTCCGTGGTTTCCCATTTTCACACCAGGCAAATGCTGAGGCTGTACCTAAGGCCACGGCCGCTTTGTTCCCATTCCTAGGCCTTTCCTGTCCCATCGTCGCCACAAGACCTATATGTGACGGTGTGACGTAAAGCAAACAGCAAAAAAAAAAAAAAAAAGTCACAGCACCCATAGACATTCCTGTATTGAGCGACTAAAATGTCACCAGGACACTTTTCTTTCCTGATATGCTCAGCTTGTTAAAAGCCAGATGTAATTAACGTTACTGGCTTCACGCCCCGCTAACTACTTCTACGATTTTCGGAGACGCCGATGTGCAGGAATGTAGTCCTGCAGGAGTTATTTTACGTGCCAGTAAATCTACCGACACGAGGCTGACGTATTTGAGCACCTTCAACTACCACCGGAATGAACCAGGATCGAACCTGCCAAGTTGGGGTCAGAAGGCCAGCACCTCAACAGTCTGAACCACTCAGCCCGACTTGTGAAAACTAGATGAAGTCATATTTATCTTTATCATGTTTAACTTTTTCCCTCCACAAAGATATTTAATTCTCTTTCATGGGCCCCGGAAGTGGGTAGGCCAGTTGTCCCAACCATAAATATATATTTTCTGGGGAATGATAGATTATAGCCCTATAGTACTATGATCTTTCTTTCTTTCCTTCTTTCTTTCTTTCTTTCTTTCTTTCTTAATCAGTTTATCCTTCAGGGTTGGTTTTTTCTCGGACTGAGCGAGGGATTTCACCTCTACCACTTCAAGGGCAGTGTCCTGGAACGTGAGACTTTGAGTATGGTGATGAAACTGGTGAGGAGGGCCATTACCTCACCCAGGCGGCCTCACCTGTTATGCTCAACAGGGGCCTTGTTGGAGGATGGGAGGATCGGAAGGGATAGACAAGGAAGAGGAAAGGAAACGGCCGTGGCCTTAGGTGCCTGGAGGAGAAGTAGGAAAATACGAAAAACCACTTCGAGGATGGCTGAGGTGGGATTCGAAACCCTTCTACTCAGTTGACCTCCCGAGGCTGAGTAGACCCCATTCCAGCCCTCGTACTATTTGTTTTCAACTTTCATGGCAGAGCCGGGAATCGAAACCGGGCCTCCGGGAGTGGCACACATTAACCACTACACCACAGAAGCGGACTAGTACTATAATGCTACCTATATGTTTATGTTTAGTGCTGAAATCCGATTTCTTACTTTACTAATGCTGAAAACCCGAAAACGTAATGTTATTCTTTAATAGGGGAATCAGTCTAGAAGGAAATGTTGAAAGTGATGTGATATCTATCCAGGTTCGTTGTTATCCTAATACTACGGGTTACAGTACATTGCACGTATATAAAAGACGCCACTTACAAACTTGCTTGTTATCCGCGAATTTCTGCGGCCACAAAAGTCACTATTTTTCAAGAATGATGACATTTACACATGATAGATTGTCTGATTGTGCTGTTTTGAACCTTTCTTCTGTCATTTTGAAGTTATTCGCGATCATGAATAATAAACAATCGGCTTTTAGCAACGGCTGATGCACAACGGCTGGTAGAGCTCCATGCGGTACTGGATCGTGACGTCACAGCGCGCCGCTTACGTCAGAGGCCGTTTCGCTCGCCTTGCGGAAAGGCACTATTAAATATTTTTTTAATGGTAGAAAACAAGACAACATACCACAATCTAATACGTTTACGTACTATTTCATTGGTGTACTTTTCAAAAAATATATTTTTGAAAATGATGCATGTTCCCAATTCATTATTCACGCACATATCTATTTGTAGAGAACGGGTATTACTGTGTTATTTATTTGCATTACGGGTGCACCTTTAAAGCGATATATAATTTAATGGACTGCCTATATCTATTCAGATGACTTAATGCATTCAATTGTAGTTATAAATAAAAATGTCCATAAAGTAGGTCTCCCGTCGCGTCCACGATCATCGTCTTGTGTGTTTGTCACCACGTCATTTCACCCATGCACTTATCAGTATTTCTCTCCAGTCGATGATGGAACTCGTATCAAATTATTGAAAACGCAGAGTGGGTAGAATTTACTCAAATGTGACAAACGTAACATAAAAACACACACAATACTCAATTTCTTCACATGAGAATGCAATGAGAACTACATGTGGACATCCAAACCGAAAGTAGTATGAGTTGGAATCCAATATATTAATTCTTTTTTTTTCTATTTGCTTTACGTCGCACCGATACAGATAGGTCTTATGGCGACGATGGGATAATAAAGAATTAGGAATGGGAAGGAAGCAGCCGTAGCCTTAATTACGGTACAGCCCCAGCATTTGCCTGGTGTGAAAATGGTAAACCGCGTAAAATCATCTTCAGGGCTGCCGACAGTGGGGTTCGAACCCACTATCTCCCGGATGCAAGGTCACAGCTGCGCGCTCCTATCCGCACGGCTAATTCTCCCGGTAAGTAAACAGCATAGAAACACGTAATCCATTATTCCATATATAGTGCTGATATCAGGAAGGGCATGCAGTTGCAAGACTGGGCTAAGTCGAGACGTGCAACACAGGTTGCACCTGCGATCCGACCACGATGAGGGAAAGGGGCAATCATGGGAGAAGAAGAAGAAGAAGAAGAAGAAGAAGAAGAAGAAGAAGAAGAAGAAGAAGAAGAAGAAGAACTCTTTCCTGTAACTAAGTATGTAACCTTTCAATCACTTCCGGTAACTAAGTATTTGACCTTTCAATCACTAGAGACTGCACAACCGCACAAATATTGGCTGGCAAAGAAATAATTAATTTTATCCATTCTCGTAAGACGAAGATGTTTGTAAACTGCGTATAGCTGGTGATAGAAGAGACGATATTTTGAAACTTACCAGCTGCACAATAGGTTTATTCTACTTCAAACAAGAGGATTTTGAAAGAAAGTCGTTTTATGCGACGGCCAATTTTTATGCGGTTCGGTGTATTGTACCTAGAGGGCCTTCCCATCTTTTCATTTCAGTGTTGGAAGAAGACATAAAAAATCCAAGGCGACGATGGCTAGTAGTAGGTTAAAGGGAAGTTTCTTCTACACAAAGAGTGTAAAAAAGTACTAGATTCGTGATTGTGGTGATGAAGATTTTTAAGGTCAGGTTTAGAATGTGAATGGTGTTCTATTTTTAGGGCATGACGATTACAAACCAAATGTGACTGGATTGTTCAGTGTCTGCTTCATTCTGTTGCGTGTATAGGTCATAAATGTGCATCCAAGGCAACATCCAAACATGATATTATTTTATTATTTAAGACAGACGTAGTATCGCAATATCCGGTTTGTAAAGTAACTTCACTGACTCTTACACGCATATCACAATCAGGACCAGTAAAGAAATTTAAAATTCTTTAATGAATATGTTCTATTATTCTGACATTTCGTATGAATAATTCATTTTCTTTTCATTTGAGGACGTCTGCACTTATCCGAGGGAATTTCGTTACCCTATTACATTGAATGATTCCAGGGCAATTAATATTAATCTTCAGTAACGTACTCAAGCGAACTTCAAGCAGTCTTACTTATTTCCATTCGTCCTATAAACTTAAAGTATGCTATCGATACTACTTTGTCTTACAACAAATAAAATCGTATTTTACAAACTCCTCCACTAGCTCCACGCTTTGTGGATTCAGTACTGCAATTAGCAAATACAGGTACTTGCCTAAAGACACATAATCGCTAAATTGCACAACATACGCATTTGCTGTGGCATTACCATATGTTGCCTGAAATTCATTATGTTCACCTAATGGCTTAAATCTATTTCGTAATGACATAACGTAACTAACATTATAGGTACGACCAATACACACTCAGATATTGTGAACAATTGTCGGTAGTACAATGGGGCATATATGATTACATAGAAAAAAACGTTTATCCAGAGGTCCTGCATGATGTTTCATGCTGTGCAGGCGTAAATGCACATAAACACTTACGTTCCATATGAACTGAGTAGAGTGGCCGCCCTTGTTAACGCGCTACGGCTATGGGGCCAAGCTCTGCATTTGGTAAACGCGCGAGTTTCGAACCCCACCGCTAGGTGCCCTGAGAATGATTTTCTATGGTTTCCAATGTTCACTTCCAGGAAAATGCCTGGACAGTTTCTATTCGTAGACCACAACCGATTCCTTCCACTTCATTACCTAATTTCATTCACCATCAAATTTTCATCTTCCTAAGCTACTCAACTGAGGTTGGCGTCAGGAAGGGCATGCGGCCGTGAAAAACGTGCCATATATATTCACCTCATCCCCTACTCGGTAGCAAGAAACGGGATTTAGGGGTAGACCGCGTATGTAAGTTTCATATGATAAACACTGAAACGTTCACTACCCAATTTGATCGTGGTGACAAATATGGTGATAGAGTACTGATTTCTATCTTAATTATGCTATTTCGATGCAAGCTTTAACATCTTTGGTGAGTTTTCTCGGTCAATTCCCACCACTCTATAGATTGCAACACACACTGCAGTCCATACGACTGTAGCTGGAGAAATCTCAAGTACCTTCAAAAAAAGAACGCAAATTGGAAAAGGAAACTGCTTCCGAGTTCAATGTTTGCTGAAAGAAAAAAGAGAATTGTAGTCGGCTGGAATTCCCACTGAATAACTTCACTTAAGGCCAATTCAGCAACTTTTATTCCAAGTTTTCTAATTGATGACTCACTGGTATGGCGTTAAAATTCTTCCCCTGTCCTCTTTTGCTTACTTCTCCTTCACTCTTCATTCAATTAAGCAAACTAATAAAGAGTTGACCTACAACCACATATGAATTACACTATACCTGTGCATACAGTTCGGTTTGCTCGAGACTTGGACCAGAGTGAGTACGTGCTCGAGTTTATATTCTATTCATTCTTCACTGTAAACAGGGCATGAAAATATACAGCCTGTTTCCAGTCATTCGACCGGGTCAGGAATAGAATGAATGAAGCCCCGTCTAGCGGCGAGGATAGGAAATGTGCCGGCTGCTAAAGCCTGTCGCACTCTTCCAGGGCAATGATGAATGACTGACGGACGAAATGAAAACTTAATGGAGAGTGTTGCTGGAATGAAAGATGACAGTGAAAACCGGAGTACCCGGAGAAAATCCTGTACCACCTCCGCTTTGTCGAGCACAAATCTCACATGGAGTGATCGGAATTTGAACCACGGTATCCAGTGGTGAGAAGCCGGCGCTGTAAGCAGGACATAACAAAATAAATTACACAACTACCAATATACATTGTAGACATTATTCTATACAACTAGGAATTTAAAAAAAGTAGTCAACCAATGAGAAGATGATGATGACGGGAATAATCAATCGTTGTTTTAAAGAGCCTAACCTTAAGGTCAGTGTCCTATGCCTCGTTCATTATTCAGAACAACGATGATGAAAATAATTTTCGAACATGCAGTTACTATGCTGAGATAATCACGATGCTGAACTATGAAACTAAACCCTAAGTGCACAATTTTGACCGAAGTAATAATAATAATAATAATAATAATAATAATAATAATAATAATAATAATAATAATAATAATAATAATAATAATAATAATAATAATAATAATAATAAGAATAATAGTAAATGTTACGGGAATATCTTGGAACAGAGAGGTAAAGAAAATTTGCCGGGGTGATTGGGCGGACATAAGATAAAGCACTAAATTTTGAATTTTCATTTCTTTTCTTCTTTTCTTTTTTTGATTGTAAAATGTGATTTGAATAAATAACAGTGAAATAGCACAACCAATGGGCTCGTCAACTCGAATAACGATAGCGGACTATAAGTCCAAAAATCAGGCAAAACAGAGAAAATTATCGACACAACAATTTACAAGGGGTGAGCAAATTAGGTCTAAACATGTACACTTTTACAAGAGCAGATTTGCCCGCTCATTCACATTCTAGGATACTGTTCTCCAAGAGTTACTACAGTCCAGCCTCTCAGAGGCGCAATCTTCTTACAAAATTATGCCTGACAAACTTAAAATACTAAGTTTACCGTCACTTCTGCACAACAGTCGTTTACACAGTCTTCTATCAATAACTACAGTTTAAACGGGGGCAATGAATGCCCATACTAAATTGCCTTATTGTAAGAATTAAAGGTTTAACACGATCGGCCATGAACAAATGCTACGAGCCGAAACACTTGTTCTCTTTTTAGAAAAAACTCTTAAATTCTAAATGGGCTTTTGGTCCAAAGTTGCAGGGACTGAGCCTATACTACACAGGGGTGACTAAACGAGAATTTTAAATGCCGAAAGAGTGTTAAGATTTTAGAGGTTTAGAAAATATTGCCACTCAGTACCAAGTTGAATGAGTTCAATAGAGGGTGAACACTCTTTGTTCCCTTAATTAACATATTCCCCAGCAGGGATTTGAACAGAGTCCTCCGAACTGTCGAAAATCTACATTTAAACCTACGATTAAGGCTTTACATGAAATTAAAGTAGTTTGAAACCTTCCCCTCAAGCTCTCTGCCTGGAGCTATCACATGTTAAGAAATTTCTGCCATTATCTTCAGTAGTTGAGCCTTCCGAACGATGACAGGCAGCCTAATCACGCTGCACTCACAAGACCAGAGCGATGAATCAGGCGTAGAAATCGTGTACCAATTTTGAAGTTGTAGCAGGACGCAGATTTTGTGTTCTGTATGCGGGTCGGGGATTTCCCTTCGAATGACGCAGTCAAGCGTGAGTTTTGAGTTCAATAAGAGGGGAGAGATTACGTAATTCGATCATAAAATGAATGCCGGGAATTAGGCTACCTAATGAGTGATGTTATCGATTAAACGTCATACTGAGACGAAGAAAGAGTTTTCGGCACAATATATTATGTACCATTAATCATTATTATTCACTTTCCTTAATTTTGGATTAGAAGAAAATTCGGGAGATTTCTTTGTTTTTCCGGGTTTTCTGGTGTGTTGCAAAAAAAATCGGGAATCTCCTGAAATTTCGGGAGACCTGGCAACATACAGGAAAATAAACTGTGGGTAACGGATTATCCATTCACAGACTCTTTTGAAATTGGGCCAATCTCATATAAACATTATATAATACAATTTTTTTCTCGTGCATGAACTGCGGAGGCGGCTTTAGAACCTGCATACATTTTCTCCACCACCACCCGATTTATCTCACGGCTTTGTATTTCAGGGTGAAGAATAGGATTGGCAAATTAACATGAAAAACTCGATCGTACTTCTTCTTCTTTCTCTGCCGCTTTTCTCATACTTGTGGGTTCGCGGGTGCGAACTGTGTCACACATGTGGATTTGGTCCTGTTTTATGTTCGGATGCCCTTCCTGACGCCAACCGTAGCCTATTTGGAGGGACGTAATGACTACTGCGTGTGGTGGTAGTGGCAGTATAGTATGTTGTCTGAATATGACGACGAAGGTGTTGGTACAAACACGAACACCCAGTCCTCGAGTCAGAAGAATTAATTAGACGTGATTGAAATCCCCGACCCGGCCGGGAATCGAACCCGGGACCCTCTGAATCGAAGACCTCAAAGCTGACCATTCAGTCGAGGAGACGGACATTATGAATGCTATCGTTATAAAGTAAGCAAAACCATCTCCATACAGGACATGAAGGCCAATGGAGCAGAGGAAGGTAAAGGCATCCACTATCCACCTCAGCGTTAGGTGGGTCAGATTGGTTAGATCTATGCCGGTCGGCCTTTGCCTCCAGGAACGGACATGGTAATATTTTGTGAAGCGCCATATGCTGCTCCAGCACGGTAAATTACCGAGCTCGATAGTTGCCGTCGTCGCTTAAGTGCGGCCGGTATCCAGTATTTGGGAGATAGTGGGTTCGAACTCCACTGTCAGCAGCCCTGAAGATGGTTTTCCGTGGTTTCCTATTTTCACATCGGGTAAATGCTGGAACTGTACCTCAATTATGGCCACGGCCGCTTCCTTTCCACTTCTAGTCCTTTCCGGTCCTATCGTCGCCATAAGACCTATCTGTGTCGGTGCGCTGTAAAGCCACTTTTAAAAATAAAATAGTGAACATTTTGTTTCTTAACTCTTTTGATTTTTATTGATTGATTGATTGATTGATTGATTGATTGATTGATTGATTGATTGATTGATTGATTGCTGTTTGTTGTTTAAAGGGGCCTAAATCGAAGTCATCGGCCCGTAATGGTACGAAATTAGACGAAATGAAGTGACAAATTAAAACTCCAAAATCCTCCACTGACCAGAATTCAAAGCGTGAGGACGAAGAATGAATGGATGGATATGCATTTTAAACGATCAGTGGATCCGACCCACAGTGCCTCACATGCACAGAAGCTGGCACAAAACAATAGTATTACTGACCAAGGGACTGCTTCTATAGCACGATGCTGAATCGAATACGCTTATGGTCGAAACGGGTCAAAAATCCAGGTCATCGGACCCTCGTAATGGTATTTATCGCTAGGAAAGTAGAACCATTCTATGTGTCATGTTTCGGTACTAATCAAAAGCAGCGTAGACTCGCGGTATTCCACACATTACGGTACTGTTCACAGGTAGTGTAATGCGCACATGTAACACAGACCTATGGTGTTTCGCACATTGCGGCGCTATTTACAGGCAACGCAAACCTATGGCGTTCCTCACATACGTGGACTAACCACAGGGACTCATACTATCCCGTGGTATTCCTCACATAGTGGGAACTGAGCATAGGTAAGGCAGAACCATGGTGTCGCTCATATAGAGGTACGAATCACAGGTACTGTAGGACCCACATCCCGATTCACACAGTCTCGCTACTAATCACAAACCTATTGCGTACCTAACATAGTGGTACTACGCGCAAGTAAATGCGACCCATGGTGTTGTCTGCCTGATGGTACTAATTAAAAGTACTCTCATGGTTCTAATTTGATCATCCCTTGGTCGCCCCTTTTAGTAGCCTCTTACGACAGGCAGGAGATACCGTGGGTGTATTCTTCGTCGGCGTCCCCCACCCACAGGGGGTGTGTTTTGACTTTGTGCTTGGGAATCAAGCCCACGTCCTTTTCTATGTCACTTTCTTTGTTCATAACTTACACTTGTAGTACTATTCTGGATCAAATTGGTCACCTGTTATTTCTGGCAGATTGATGCCTTTGCTAGCGAGGCATAACGTTTATAGTGCACTATGCCTTCTGGTGTGGATTAGGTCAAATTTGTTACTTTCATTGACCTCTCTCAGTCTCATCCTTACCGAGCTCGATAGCTACAGTCGCTTAAGTGCGGCCAGTATCCAGTAATCGGGAGATAGTGGGTTCGAGCCCCACTGTCGGCAGCCCTGAAAATGGTTTTCCGTGGTATCCCATTTTCACACCAGGCAAATGCCGGGGCTGTACCTTAATTAAGGCCACGGCAGCTTACTTCCACTTCCTAGGCCTTTCCTATCCCATCGTCGCCATAAGACATATCTATGTCGGTGCGACGTAAAGCAAATAGCAAAAAAAAAAAAAAAAAAAGTCTCATCCTTGGCTTTGACAATACGAAATTTACTGCGGTATGGGCGATGATGGTAATGGCATTCCTTATGCAGCCAGTCCCTGTTAAAAATTATCTGAACATGTCGCTCATAGGGTCGGTTGATGCATGCATTCCTGTGGGCTTGAGAGAATGATGTCTGATAGAAACTTCTGGCTCGGTAAGGAAAGCAACGGGAAACTACCTCACTTCTCATTACCTAGTCTGCCTCTTCAGTGACGCCTAGGCCATATATGATAGCCGATGGTAGAGCTATTGGTTATGCAACCGGCCTTCGGTCTCAATACTTAACATACACACAAACATTACATACTTTCATATATACTGTACATGCATACAACAAAAACAATAAAGGTACAATAATGCAATAAGTGTCGATTTTAAAGAAATCATTACTGGCGGAATTTTACACACTTTTTAAGATATTTTTATATCATAATAAATACGAGTGAAATCAAGTTTTTACATCACTTTCTAAATTCAGAAGTCTGACGGCGATCAGTTCGTATGACGAGAATTTACCACTTACATTTTCTGTACTTGACATCTAAAGAGAGGAATACACTGATTAAGATCTAAGAAAGGGTGAAAAGTTGCTGTCAGAGCACTTACTGAGGCTCCATAGTGCATGTTACAAATGTTATCCAAACATGCAAAAGTAACTTAACCTTATGTAGCATGTGGTCTGCGTGCTATCCGTTCGACTGCTATATGAGGGTAATATACTGAAGGAGACTTCTGCAATTTGGTGCTGGATATCCTGATTCAATTGCCGGACACTGTACGGCTGCAGTAGGAAGGAGGTCTACGAAACTCACAAAGTAGTTTAACAGTAAAAGTAATATGTTCGTTGGAGGCACTCATAATATAGGGCGCGAACTTCGGGATACAGTTAACACAACCTGTATTTTCGTTGTACAAGCTGCAGCATAGAAACTCAACACTGGTTCTAACAATCACTCAACACAATAGTTGTAGATATCTAAACAGGAAACAAAATTTTTATTTTGATGAGCAAGTTGAAAAATAAAGTCACCTCGGGATTAAAACATTTCTATAACTTATGATGGATTACAGTTTTATAACAGAAGCTCCGAATTTGTACTTTCTTTGTGTAAGCTGATGCCTAAAGCTGAAGCCTAGCGCCAGAAAACCTTCTACTGTATATCTTATGATAGATATAAATAACAAAGCAGGAATCACTAGATCATAGTTGGCATTTTAGTTCTGCAAGAAGAAGTTTGCAAACTCAACTCTGGCATAGAGAGGTGAATGGCAAGTATATTTGCACGTGGCAAAACTACAAGGCACCCAATGAGGTAAAACAAAAGCGCACGCTGCGGAAGATCAGAGACTGAATATTTTCCATCCAATGCATCATGTGTAACTGCAGTTTTGCAATTGCAGGGTGAATTCTGGCTCCGTTCGTCAAGAAAGATGCATATACCAGTACGCCTGGTTCCCGACAGCAGCGGCAACCAGATCCAAGTCAAGAAGCGTCAAGACCTACAAGCGACAATAGCACAGCGACCGAAAAATAGATTAGAGGCAATGTCTCCTCGGGAGTTTCAGCTAAGGCCATCTACCACCGTTTTCTTAATGCTGAGCTGCGACTACGTGCGCTAGTAAACAGGCATTCTTTTACGCATCACCATTATTCAGCCAGCTTCCATTGGAGTCCAGAAAAGGACAGCAGGGGGAAGATTCATCGTGTTCAATGACGATGGTAGATCCTGCATGGCTCATAATAGGCACAAGACCAACTCCTTGAATCATTGTGTGAGGTGCTATAGCTTATAATGTACGCTGTACAGAGAACATTGAATAACGCAATGTAGCCAACACCCGAAGCAATATGGAACCCGCTCACTCTCACTCAACAAAATATTCGCTATTCCAACACCGCAATATTCACTCAGTTATTGCTCAGGAAACTAACGCGGTCTCGAAAGTGTTTGTCAAATCTTCCGACCAACACGATCACCAGGTGTGATCACCAATGAACACGCACGCAAGGTGATTGGACGTCATCTAGCCCAATCTTCGATCTGATGATTAACATTATCCAATTCCGCCACCAGGTAAAATCCAATCCGCAGGATGAAACTGGTCACCTCTAAATGATTTCTATTCGAGGGATGAGACCTGCATTGCTGCTAGGAGGATACCAGTATATACTGAACACTTAAGTACACTTTCGATTATTCTGCTGATGTTACACGCACGGATATTGTTCATGCGAATGACTGTGTACAGTTTACTGTCCTTAATATGTGTAGATAGAATTTCAATCCTCTAGGATTAAGGCTTTGGGGCGTTCAGCCTTTTACCCCCCATTTTCTGTTAGTGCAGATTCAAGTAGGCAGTAGTATACACTTATGGCGTTCAACATAACTAATGTACGTCAGATCCTCAATCTGAATGCTGGTTGGATCCACTACAGCTCCACCGTCAGCTGTCATAGAGAGCCTAGATATCACTGAAGAGGCATACTAGGGAAAGGAGGAGTGAGGTGGTTTCCGGTCGCCTTACTCAACATAACACATGGAAGAGACTAATTCTCAGCTGCTTGAATGAATTCTTCTGTTTTGTACTTAAGTGCAGCTTCAAAGCAATATCTTAAAAAACAAGGGAATGGGGTCTACATTTTCCCTGGACCTGACATCAGGGGAAGTACAGATAATAGTACAGCATTTGATCATTCAAATAAAGGCTTGTTAGTACTGATGTTATTGTATAGTATTTTCGGGCCTGTGGTTCACTTAACATTAGTCACAGGTTTCATGAGACGTCCGCAAATAGAGTGATGGGCAAGTCGACCTTTGACCGTCTCTAGACGAGACTCATTTCCACCTCTCACGCATTAGCATATCAAAAGGACGAAAAGGAGGGTCCATGTACAGAGGCAGATCGCTTCTCCGTTCGTATTGCTATATTCTGCTTCTCTGGGAATTGAGCGGTTTCTCGTTGCTAACCTATGTGACGAGGTAGAGAGCTCGCCCTCGCGTTTTAAAAGCTTTATGTGCGGTATTCAGGACGCTCAGTACGGGCCCTATATACATTTCTTGAAAATCAAATTTACTCTATATTGTGTGTACTTAGGAAGGATGATTGTCTATTGACTGGCGTAGCACCGTTTTAGAACTTAATACAAAGATGTATTCATGAAAGAGCTAACTAAGTTAGAACATGGAAATCGAATTCTTAAACACGGAGAGGAAAACAAGACGAATTGCAAATGCCGTTCTGCTTATGAATAGCACTAGTTCTGGATGGAAAAAAACACTGCGCAGCCTTTATTGTAAAGAGAACATGGAATTCATAAGCAGAACAATAACATTCCTGTGAGTAATTTACTTTGCTAGCGTCGGTCTAAAATGGTTTAAAATTATAGCTGTTATTAAAAAGTTGTCTATTTCTTAATTTCGAAAATATACGGCTATTGTTCAGCTCGTCAGTCGCGTTCTGAAGTCGATAGCTGAAGGCTGTATGGCACAATACAGAATGCGAAATCCAACAAATCAAGGTCAACTAAATCTCTTTAGCAATGATACATCCTACAGTAAGTGTTACGAGAAACAGGGAACCAGACACTACTATCTTGAACAGTATTGTTGATCAGGTATCAATACTGTAGTATAATCGTTCAAAGTCTGGAAATGTAAAACCTCCCAAATAAATCAAATGAAGGTTAAAACTGCTAGGACTTCGAGATAAGAACTCTATGTCGAGTTTGATGATAGAGGATACTAATCCGTAAAGTGTGATCCTTATTGAGAAGAAAACATAGAACTCTTAGGCTGGGACCGAGCAAGTGACTGCATGGTTCTGGTCACGTGGCTATCAGCTTGAATTATGGAGATACTGGGTTCGAACCCCACTGTCGGCAGCAATGCAGACGGCTTTCCGTAATTTTTCATTTTCACACCAGGCAAATGCTGGGGCTGTATCTTAATTATGGCCACGGTTGCTTACTTCCCATTCCTAGCCCTTTCCTATTCCATCATCGCAAAAATGCTTATCTGTGTCTGTGCGACGAAAGCCAATTGTAAAAAAATATGTTTAAAAAATCTTATCCACGACGATAGCATATCATTAAGATAGGGTGATCGATTTACTCGCCCAGTATGTGACGGAGATGCGTTCAATATACACAAATTGATAACACATTGTCCATTTCTGGTAAGCGTCTAATAAACTGCAGAAAGCTACAAAGGTTAGTAGGTAATGTCCTATGTAGAAAATATATGTTAACTTAAGTAAGTCGTATGAAGTTCCATCATTAACGAATACATTTCACAGTACAACCTCCATTAAGTATCGTACTTCCAGTGATTGAGATTATCTAGAACATAGGTGCGCAATGAGAGAGCCCCGGCCCCGCTCCTTGAGCTAACGGCATGAGCGCGGGAAGAGCCGAACCAGAAAAAATAACCAATGAAGTTTAAAATCCCCGATCTGGCCGAAACTCCTTGGATCAAAGGCCAGCATGCTAACCATTTAGCCACTGAGCCGGAAGAAACACTTGTCCTCTTCCCGATGTGGTGCAGCTTTTTCGGACACACCCCCAATGAAGCTGAGCTGCATGTGCTAGTTTAACCTGCCATTCCTAAATCTGTGGCAGTATCAGGAATCGAACCCGGGGCCTCTGATGACAGCAGCTGAGAGTGCTAGCAGGGACGTCGCATAGTTTAAGTTTCTCTTAAAGCAATTGTCACCTCCATCAGAAAAGAAATATAATTTTGGTTACGAAATAGATTTAATCGAATAAGAAACTGCTTAGACATTTTACGGCATTACTATTTAAAGTCCAACGGGTTAAGTGAAAACCGCGGCACAGTGGGCAGCGCACGCTATATACCGCGGGCGTGCACCGAGACACAAAACGTTTTGTCATTTGCAAAAAAAAAAAAAAAAAAAAAAAAAAAAAAAAAAAAAAAAAAAAAAAACGGAGGAAACCAATTCTGTCGAAAGTTGCAATTCAAATGAAAGAGATGGCTGACATTGTCTTGTGCGCCAGACAACTCAAAGTAACACCACACCATGAGTAATATCTTTTCTACTGAAAATCCATGTCTTTGCTGGCGAAACCTAGTAACTTATTTAGGGTGCACTATCTTCGAATATTGTCTAGATCAATTTTGTTAATTCCATTGACCTGACTCAGTCTCATACTTGGCTTTGACAATTTGAAAGTGACTGAGGTATGAGGATGCTAGAAATGCCATTACCGGGCGAGTTGGCCGTGCGATTAGAGGCGCGCAGCTGTGAGCTTGCGTCCGGGAAATAGTGGGTTTGAGCCCCACTGTCGGCAGCCCTGAAGATGGTTTTCCGTAGTTTCCCATTTCCACATCAGGCAAATGCAGGGGCTGTACCTTAGGGCCACGGACACTTCCTTCCCACTCCTAGGCCTTTCCTTTTCCATCGTCGCCATAAGAGCTATCTAAGTCGGTGCGACGTAAAAAGAATTGTAAAAAAAGAAATGCCATTCTTTATGCAGCCAGTCCCTTGTATTAATGGTGTGAAACTGGCGCTCGTAGGGTCAGTTGGTGCAAGCTTTTCAGTGAGCTTGGCAGACTGAAATATAATAGCAAATTCTGGTTCGGTGAGGAAAGCAACGGGAAACTACCGCATTCCTCATTTCCCCAGTAAATCTATTCAGTGACGCCTAGGCTATCTACAATAGTTGACAGCGGAGCTACTGAGAATCAAACCAGCCAGCGGGCTGCATACTCAACGCACGTACAAACTGAGAATCCCCAAAAGACCCTCGAAATTCGTAATGAGATCGGTCTATAATTTCATTCTGTCACCATTATATACGACAGTATTTCAATTTCTGGATAGATACCTGGTTGCGTATGATGCGTAATTACGTGAAAATATTCCCTTAGTATATTAATAACAATTTATTAAAACGTTGAAATATATAGAAAATTTCATCCACGTATATCACATAATTAATCGACTAAATTAACTCAGCGTAGTGGAAATCAACCCTGCATCTCCTAAAAGTACAGCTTCCTATTTTTATCGTCAAGCGTGAATCAATATGCTCGACTCCATGGAAGGTTTGAAGGATTCTGAGGACAAATTTACACCTGTTTTAATAATAATAATAATAATAATAATAATAATAATAATAATAATAATAATAATAATAATAATACAAGCCTTCTGCACTGACACTACCCAGGTGACTTACCCATCCATGTCTACGTTCTATTTTTCGCCCCAGGTAGCTTCGCGGTCAACACTATGGTCAGCAACTGACCGCACGTCCCAGTAAGTATATGTTGCTTTTCTTTAGCTATGTTCGCGGCATCTAATCCTCGTACAATTCGTCGGTGTTTAAGTTTGCTTATTTTGCAGTATTTTATTTACTGACACATTCAAGAAACATTTTCGGAGCATATTCCGGCAAACTCTATATTCACAGTGCTGAGTGGCTTTGACGGTAGAGTGCTGACTTTCTGAGTCCAAGTTGGTGGGTTCGATCTCCACTCAGTCCAGTGGTATTTAAAGGTGCTCGTGCTATATACAATTCTGGCTCCTCGACATCTCCGAAATTTGTAGAAGTAGATAGTAGAACGTCTATACTCATCGGAGTACTTCTCTATGTCACTTGGCTGGTTAGGACTTCTTTCTGGATCAACGCGTGAAGTTCGTTACAAGAACCTACCTCACAATACGAGAAGGCCCAATAACAAGGGGTTAGCTGCATCAATGAAGAAACATACTGACGAATGTTGTAGGATACACGTTTGACTCTCTGTTTCAACATGCAATTATCGCGGTGAATGAGGATACCTGCGTTATCGAAGAGGTATAAAGGATGCAGGATATCATAACCGAGGTCTGTATGCTGGAATACCCTCGCCTCAGTTCCATCCACGCTCCAAGCTCTGGCAGAAATTTTCAATTGATTGTGCTGCGGAGTTTGGAGGAACTCTCGCTGTAATCAACAGGAGATTAAGGAGACAAACTCATAAACGAAGCCACTTTAATACTTCAGCCTTTGTTAATATAGTAAAATACGTAAACACGATGGCGCATTGTTGATCTGGAATGAGGGTAGAAATGATCATTTGGCAAAAGGCACCCCCAATCTGCAATCTCTTATATGTATTACTATCGGATCTCACCATTAAACACTGCTAATGAGGTGTTGGTAATACTTGCATTGTATACACTGTTCTTGAGGAACGCAAATTAGTTAATTGTTTAGTATTTAATGTATTGCGATCAGGATAAATCGCATGACAATGTTTGTTTAGGACAGCTCAGGAAAGGTACTTTTCTAAGTAAAATACGTATCCAATAAATTAATACCTACTGCACTAAAGTAATATATTAGTTAAAATATATACAACTGCTATTAATTAACTAAGTGAATCAA
This sequence comes from Anabrus simplex, assembly GCF_040414725.1. Classification (NCBI taxonomy): domain Eukaryota; kingdom Metazoa; phylum Arthropoda; class Insecta; order Orthoptera; family Tettigoniidae; genus Anabrus; species Anabrus simplex. The sequence goes on from NC_090266.1 coordinate 890,270,315, forward strand.
CAGTGTGAATGAACAATCGGCCGAAATATAATAGAAGTACAACAAAAATTGTTTTGTAAAATCGATAGCTAACTTCACCGGTCATATTATAAGAACATAAATTGGAGTATATTACCATAAAATATTGTAATAAATATATAGCAATGTATCACTAGTTTAAATGGAAAATTGCAACTTCATTACAACTGAGCGAGTTGGCTACTCAGTACGTGTCGTGTCTCTGTAAGCTTGCATTCGGGAGATGGTGAGTTTGAACCACAGCGTCGTTGGCCCTAAAATGGCTTTCTGTGGTTCTCAATTTCACGCCAAGACAGTGTCAATTCTATATTCTAATTAAGGCCACGTTCGTACCTCCGGTTTTTTGCGTTACGAAACCCTATCTATGCTAGAGCGACGTTAAACAGGAGGCGAAAGAAAAACGGGCCTTCATTTCGAAACTTAAAGGTAATTGAAAACTACAAAACAGTATTGTAGTCTTCCCTTGAATAAACCGACATGTTTGTCGAGCAGGCCTTATACTGTTAGAGGTAGGGGATTTAAAATTGAAATTCCTTGATTTATTCTTATTCCTCTTCTTCTAGCGCTTTTCTCTCATCCTGGTTGGGTGGCGAGAGCAAACTGTGTCGCACATACAGACGCAATAGTGAATACACCCCTCCGCTTAGGGTTCGCCTTAGCAAAGGCAGCCAGCCGAAAAAAAATGGCTTAATCCATATCTAACACCAACATCAAGAAATGGAAAATAGAACTCAGAGAATTATAGTCGGTGAAGTGTTATCGATCCTATAAAGATAAAAATGGGGACATGTCCCACAGGACATTGTTATTGGACCTTTATGTATTATAGTATAAATAATGTTATTGGCTTTACGTTCCACTAAGTACCTTTTCGATCTTTGGAGACGCTGAGGCGCCAGAATTTAGTCCCGCAGGTTTTTTTACGTGCCAGTAAATCTACCGACACGAGGCTGACGTATTTTATCATCTTCAAACACCACCGAACTGAGCCAAGGAACAACCCTGCCGAGCTGGGGTCAGAAGGCCAGCGCCTCAACCGTCTGAGCCATTCAGCCCGGCCCATTATGTTTCCTTATATGTATACATATGAATGATATGAGTAAATAACTGGAATCACAGGTAAGGCTATTTGAGGATGATGTTATACTGTACAGAGTAGTAAATGAGTTGCAGAATTGTAAGCGACTGCAGAGGGACTTATACAATGTTGTGAGATGGACAGCGGACAATGGTATGATTGTAAATGGGATGAAAAGTCAAGTTGTAAGTTTCACCAAGAAGAAAAGTCCTTTGAGTTTTAATTACTTTGTTACCTCATTGGAAACACTATAAGTAACTAGATGTTAATATACGGAATGATCTTCATTGGGGTAAAAATATCAACGATGTTGTCCGGCTCCATGGCTAAATGGTTAGCGTGCTGGCCTTTGGTCACAGGGGCCCCGTGTTCGATTCCCGGCAGGGTCGGGAATTTTAACCATGATTGGTTAATTCCGCTGGCACAGGGGCTGGGTGTATGTGTCGTCTTCATAATCATTTCATTTTAATCACGACGCGCAGGTCGCCTACGGAAATCATTTTAAAAGACCTGCACTTGGCGAGCCGAACATGTCCTACGGCAGACTACACTAAAAGAAATCAGTTTGTACGTTAAGTCCGTATTGTTGTATGAATGTGAGACATAGAGAGTGACCGAGACTACGACTCGGAATCTAGATTTTGTTAACAAATGGGAATATGGTGGCCCGAAGTTATATCCAACGATGAACTACGAGTTTCCAACAAATATCAAACAATAGGAGAACAGATAAAGAGGAGGAAATGACACCTACAATGCGGGAATAATAATAATAATAATAATAATAATAATAATAATAATAATAATAATAATAATAATAATAATAATAATAATAATAAGCTCAATGTCTGCTCAAACTATTAATGGTCTTCACAGACTCCACGCAGAGCGAATTTCAAACCACAAGGGTTCTTCAACGTATCGGAAGCCAGCGACACGGGATTATTATATTTGAAGATCTCAATATGCCACGGGCTCAGCAAGAATCGACCCACTCTATCAGGAACAAGAGTCTGAGTCACAGAAATCGACGTAATGAAACACAACAGTCAAGTCAGCATAAGGAATACATTAATAACAGTGAGCAATAGCGAAGTAAATTAATACAAAGAAAACGAAGTTAAAATACGATAGGTTAACTACAGTCCTATGCTCCATACGGCGGTTATAATTAAGAAACATTTTTCAGTATAAACTTCAATGCCCAAATTTTTATTCACTGATTAGAAAACAAAAACCAAAGTCTAAGTAACTTAAACTCCCAAATTTAAATACAAATCACCATTTACTGCGGGTAGAATATGTATGAAAAGAAATACTACAGTATCTGCCCATACTACTGTACTCAAGTTTATTTTTAAAACAATGTATTATATTAACGTCTCAGTCTTGGTCATAAATAATAGTACATGCATTGCTGAGGCATACATCATATTCCGAGTACTCTCGGCAGCAACGAACAAGTTCCCGCTTTAAAATCCAGTGTCATAAAGTATGGTGGTATTTAAAACAATTTTTTTGTCTCATTTCATAACTATAAATCATAATGAAAGGAATATCCGAACACTTTCGTAAATTGAGTGCAATTATACTATTACATATTTAATGAATAGTACATATTTAACTACCTATTTTTAGAATATTACATATTTCATTGAAATGTATTTTTTATGTACATATTTCGAGCGTTGATATTACATAGAAATCCGGACGGTAGTTATTACCGTTAGCAGTAGCTTGGTTTGCTCAGTCTTCTTTCCTTCTGCTGAAGGTAGGCGTAATGCTAGTCAGGCGGAGCAACTATACAGAGAGCGATACCCTGACAAGACCCCACCGTCGAGACGGATGATCCTCGTTTCGTTGTGAAGCTTTGTGAAACGGGCAATTTTAGCCCACAGTAAAGCATTCGGTGTAGAACTTGCACACATGAAGCTGTTGAGGTTGCTGTTCTCGTTGCTGTAGCAGTTAATCCGCACGTCAGCACACGCCAAACTGAAGCCGAAATTGGCATTCTGAAAAATAAGCGTTATCTGTTTCATCCCTGTCATCTACACTCACACCAAGAAGTAAACGGGAGTGATTTCCAGAATCGTGTACAGTTCTGTCAATAGGTACAACATCAAATTAGCGCCAATTTGACCTGTTTTCGAAGGTTACTTATTAACGATGAATTTGGAACTCAGGCCAAGGGAATACGAATAACTTGCGTTATAGGTTCGGCAAGAACCAACGATGGCTTCGTCAGGTGGACCATCATCGTCAATGGAGAGTTAACGTTTGGTTTGGTTGGCAATAATATTATAGGGCATTCTTTCGCGAATGGTAACCGAAGCATCGAACTCGATAGCTGCAGTCGCTTAAGTGCGGCCAGTATCCAGTATTCGGGAGATAGTAGGTTCGAACCCCACTGTCGGCAGCCCTGAAAATGGTTTTCCGTGGTTTCCCATTTTCACACCAGGCAAATGTTGGGGCTGTAGCTTAATGAAGGCCACGGCCACTTCCTTCCCACTCCTAGCCCTTCCCTGTCCCATCGTTGCCGTAAGACCTATCTGTGTCGGTGCGACGTAAAGCAAGTAGCAAAAAAAAAAAAGGTAACCGAAGCAGTGGGGAGCATGCCACCTACATGCAATTCTTCTTGGTCTTCTGGAGGAGATATTCCTAACTAACAGAATGATAATGCTGTACCAGCATATGGATGTCCGGCACGTGTATGCACGTCGTGATCAGCTCCGAAAATATCCACGCAGATGGATTGGTCGTTGACGACCTCGAAGGCGCTGTCTATCGACATATCCCAACAACTCCAGAGAACATGCAGGAACGTATTGTGCGTGGTAGTAATGCTCTTCAGTAGGTGACTGGAAGAATCAGTGCTGTCATTCATCCAGTGACTTAACTTGTGTATCACTACCAATGGTCATCACTTTAAACATCCAATATGAACGTTTTTCCTGTGGTTTTACGTCGCGCCGACACAGATAGGTCTTATGGCGACGATGGGATAGGAAAGGCCTGGGAATTGGAAGGAAGCGGCCGTGTCCTTAATTAAGGTACAGCCCCAGCATTTGCCTGGTGTGAAAATGGGAAACCACGGAAAACAATCTTCAGGGCTGCCGACAGTGGGATTCGAACCAACTATCTCCCGGATGCAAGCTCACAGCCGCGCGCCCCTAACCGCACGGCCAACTCGCCCGGTGTGAATGTTTTACCACTCGCAGTAACCATATGGTTAGTGCTACAAACGGACAAATGGATAGTAGTGATCCGACTCTCTGTATGGTAAAAATAGAAATGGCGTGTGGCTTTTAGTGCTGGGAGTGTAAGAGGACATGTTTGGCTCGCCAGGTACACCCGTAGGCGACCTGCGTGCCCTGAAGACGATGAAATGATGACGAACTCAACACATACACCCAACCCACGTGCCAGCGAAATTGACTGATGATTGTTAAAATTCCCGAACCAGCCGGGAATCGCACCCGTGACCCCTGTGACCAAAGACCAGCACGCTGACCATTTAGCCATGGAGCCGGATCTTTGTGTGTGGTATTCAATGTTCTTGTTATAAAATTTATCCATTGTAATGCATTTTTGAATATGTCTTGATGATGAAGATGATGATGATGATGATGATGATGATGATGATTGTTGTTGTTTAAACTGGCCTAACATCTAGGTCACCGGCCTGAATAAGTCTTGACGAACTGCACTGAACTTTTGACCAATAAATACCATAAAAAATCGTTCATAGTACTCAATTCTTACTAATACATAATGCTATTAGGCTAACTCTCCAGGAGAATTACTTCACCGTTCCAGCTATACAAAGTTTGAATGGAGCTGCGGTACGGATTTATCGTAGGTGGTCATGATAAATGTGGCATTCTGTATCTACCTTTCTCCATTCATTTTCTGAAAATTTATTAAGTCTTCAGTCTTTCATGTCATTTTCCATGATTCTGAACCGCATACTACTATACGTATTATTACCACCTTGTACAACCGTATTTTCACCACTGCCTTGTGGTATCTATCACTAGATTTAATTATATCTTTAGCTTTCCCTCCATCTCGTACTTACAAGTTACAAATGAATCCAACCTATATTACGGTATTAAAGTTTTTGCTAAGTCAAGTTTCAATGAAAAAAGCTGTCCAAGTAACTATTGTTCAATATGATGGGCGTGTTGATGTTGTTGTTTTTTTTTTTTTTTTTTTTTTTGCTAGATGTTGAACGTCGCACTAACAAATCGAAGGTTTTCGAAGATGCAAAAATGGTAAAGAGCTAGAATTGGAAAGGTAGCGGTCGTGGCCTTAATAATTAAGGTTCAGCTGTGTGAAAATGGGAAACCACGGATAATCACCTTCAGGCCTAAGAACAGTGGGATTCGTACCCACGATCTACAGATCGCAAGCTCACAGCAACGCGACTCTAACCGTGCGGCCAACTCACTCTGTGTTGATGTGACAGTAGCAATGAATGGTACTTGGCAGTGAAAAGGTCATAGCTCTCCTCTTGATAGCAGATGCATCTTTTCGTAAAAGTGCTTTCGACATTCCCATCCAACCAGGCATCAAGGATGCCACCTTAAAATTATAGTAAGTGTAGTAACAAAACTATTAATGATAAAGGGATATAAAACATGCTGGACATCCTGTAAGTCACACTAAAACCGACTCAGGCAAGGACAGTCTCTTGTCGATCACCATAGGGGCGATTGGGAACTACACAGACAACAGAAGGTACCTGTACATCAACCACATCAAAACAAAAAGAGAAAATAGCTACAAAATTTTAATTTCGTGTGGCTATTTCTAGCTGGGTGCAGCCCTTGTAAGACAGACCCTCAGATGAGGGTGGACGGCATCTGCCATGTGTAGGTAACTGCGTGTTATTGTGGTGGGGGATAGTGTTATGTGTGGTGTGTGAGTTGCAGAGATGTTGGGAAGAGCACAAACACCCAGCCCCCGAGCCATTGGAATTCACCAATGAAGGTTAAAATTAACGACCCGGCCTGAAATCGAACCCGGGACCCTCTGAACCGAAGGCCAGTAAACTGACAATTCAGCCAACCAGTCGGACAGCTACAAAATGGTAAGTATGGTAAGATTGACAGTTTACCAACTTAAGTGCTGTAATAATAGTGTTTTGAGATTTTGATTCAATAAACCAAACCAAACCCCATGGCACTACAGCCCTTGAAGGGCCTTGGCCTGCCCAGCGACCGCTGCTCAGCCCGAAGGCCTGCAGATAACGAGGTGTCGTGTGGTCAGCACGACGAATCCTCTCGGCCGTTATTCTTGGCTTCCTAGACCGGGATTTTGATTCAATGCTATACAATAAATCTTTCACCAAAGGAACAACATTACACATATATTAAAATTAACATTTTTTTTTTTGCTATTTGTTTTACGTCGCACCGACACAGATAGGTCTTATGGCGACGATAGGACAGGAAAGGCCTAGGAATGGGAAGGAAGCGACCGCGGCCTTAATTAAGGTACAGCCCCCAGCGTTTGCCTGGTGTGAAAATGGGAAATCACGGAAAACCATCTTCAGGGCTGCCGACAGTGGGGCTTGAACCCACTATCTCCCGGATGCGAGCTCACAGCTGCGCGCTCCTAACCGCACGGCCAACTCGCCCGGTTTAAAATCAAATAGAAGTACTGCGTGATTATACAGTTAAAAATCGTTCAGTAATTGACTACACACTAAGAAACTAACAGACACGAAAATAGACTGCCAGACTGACGAATGCAGGCGGCAAAAGGGTGTCCATGACCTTGGCAAAAATGTATAGCTGCTGGCTACCCTTCCTCACAGCACTCGCAAAATGACAACTACTGGCTATGGTGCAATCCAAATCGGTTAGCCGTGAAGAAGGACATTTTTTAAATATTTCCGCTAGTAATGATATTAATCATTAACGAAAATAAAGGAAATAATTAGGTGATAAGACAAAGGACGTCCGCCTCTGAGGTGTAGTGGTTAGTCTGATTAGCTGCCACCCCCGGAGGACTGGGTTCGATTCCCGGCTCTGCCACGAAATTTCAAAAGTGGTACGAGGGCTGGAACGGGGTCCTCTCAGCCTCGCGGGGTCAACTGAGTAGAGGTGGGTTCGATTACCAACTCAGCCATCCTGGAAGTGGTTTTCAATGGTTTCCCACTTCTCCTCCAGGCAAATGCCGGGATGATACCTAACCTCAGGCCACAGCCGCTTCCTTCCCTCTTCCTTGTCTATCCATTCCAATCTTCCCATCCCCCCGCAATGCCCCAGTTCAGCATAGCAGGTGAGGCCGCCTGAGCAAGGTACTGGTCATCCTCACCAGTTGTATCCCGACCCAGAGTCTGAAGCTCCAGGACACTGCCGTTGAGGCGTTAGAGGTGGGATCCCTCGCTGAGTCCGAGGGAAATACCGACCCTGGAGGGTAAACAGATAAAGAGGAAGAAGAAGAAGAATACAAAGTACTTGTTCAAATTGCTTGTGTTAATCATTCTTATAATTCCCAATTTCAGCCGACTAAAATGGAATAAAAATGTAATGTTTTCGCCACAAAGTAGGATGGCCGCTACTGGTCGATCAGGTCTCCAATACTGTACATCAGGTTTGCAAATTAACTCGTTCGCCGAAGAAGGTAACAATTCACTGTATTTTAAAACAGCACTCACTGGCGGTAGTATATACTAGTGGAGCAGAATACATTAACGCAGATAAGAGAGGCCCATGCTCTAAAGGGAGGGTGGGAGGGAAGAAAACCGGTCCTGAGTTCGTGCCTCGTCTGAGAGTTACAAGAAAGAAAAAGTAAACGTGAGTGAGAGAGAGCGAGAGTTCGATGAACTGGATATTACCTCCTCGTTCTTTGTGTTTCTCTGCTTAACACAGCGACACGCGAACCCTCCACAACTGGAACACTGGAATGGTCGTTTTTTCTTTGCTTTCTAAAAGTATTCTGTCACTGCGTAACACAATATATAAGTATAGGACAGTACTATAACATGCCATGCAAATGATCTGCGCTGAAACAATAGATGGTTAACTGGCAAAATTTATTAAAATTCAGACATAGGTGACCAAATCTAGTTCCACATGCTCTATTATCTCGTAGTGTAAAATGGAACATCGAAATTTCTTCAAAGGGAGCCCAAGTGACGTCAAATCATCATGCCTTCACAAAGTAGCAGGTTCCACATTATTATTATTATTATTATTATTATTATTATTATTATTATTATTATTATTATTATTATTATTATTGTTGTCCTTTTCTTTTCTGAGTAGTTAGCGTCTTGTCCTTCGGGTCTCGGAGATAGATTGATGGATTTTAATCGAAAACGGTTAAATTCCTTGACTTGTGGACTGAGTAAGTTTACCGTCCCCAACATTTTTGGAACTCACACGCCATATACGATTCTATCCTTCATCCCATTATAGGTCCGACTCGTTGGCTGAATGGTCAGCGTATTGGCCTTCGGTTCAGAGGGTCCCGGGTTCGATTCCCGGCCGGGTCGGGGATGTTAACCTTCCTTGGTTAATTCCAATGGCTGGGTGTTTGTGCCGTCCCCAACATCCATCCAACTCACACACCACACATAACACTATCCTCCACCACAATAACACGCAGTTACCTGCACATGGCAGATGCCGCCCACCCTCATCGGAAGGTCTACCTTACAAGGGCTGCACTCGGCTAGAAATAGCCACACAAAACTTAATCACATTAATACGCAGTTTCCCATACACGGGAAACGTAATTTTCTACTATCTACCTATATGTATAATACAAAATAGCTTGTCCTGACTGACTGACTGACTGACTGACTGACTGACTGACTGACTGACTGACTGGTTCATCACCGCCGAGCCGAAATTACTGGACAGAAATAAATAAAATTTCGGGGATACATTTATATTAGAGTGTAGGTGCTCACTAAGGGAGGATTTTTGGATATTCCTTCGCTAAGGGTTAAAAGGGGGAGGGTGACATTTTTAAAAGAGTATATCTATATCTAAAAAACTTAGAAGTTTACAAACTTAATAATTGGTATTTGGAATGTCCATTAAAAATAAAGGAACACCTATTTTTTGTTTTCGGAAAATCCCATTACTGGGGTGAAAAAAGGTGAAAAGGGTTTTGAGTACCTTTTATGTGGATACTTATATATCAAAAACTGAAGATGTTACAGACATGAAAATTGGTATTTGGAATCTCCATAAAAATAGAGAAACCCACATTTTTGGAGAAAAATCAATTTGGGGGCAGAGCTGAAAGAGGATTTGAATTCTTGTTATGAGGATACATACATCTCAAAATCTGAAAATATTACAGCCGTGATGGTTGGTATTTGTAATCTCCTTTATAAATAAACACATATTTTTCTATTTTCGGAAAATTCACTTCAGGGGAGGATACAAGGAAGTGAAAAAATGAATTCTTTTTATGGCGTTATTTATAATTCAGTCATGAAAATTAGTATTTTCAATCGTTTAAAAATAAAGATACAGGCACATTTGGGGGGTAACTGAACTTACAGGAATTAAAATCTTTTTATGAGGATACTTATATCTCAAAAACTGAAGATGTTAGAGACATTAAAATTTATATTCGGAATATTCTTTCAAAGTAAAGAAACACGTAGTCTTTTGTTTTCGGAACGTCCACTTAAGGGGGTTGAATGAATTGAAAAATTAATTGAATTCTTTGTATGACGGTACTGATATCTCAAAAACTAAAGATGTTACAGACGTTAAAAATGGTATTTGGAATCTCCTTTAAAAATTAGAAAACACGTATTCTTTGTTTTCGATAAATTGTCTTAAGGGTATGGGGTGGGTAAAAATAAGTAAAGAAGCTGCTGAATTCTGTTTATGAGTATACTTATATCTCAAAAACTGAAGAAGTTACAGACGTGAAAACTGGTATTTGGAATCTCCTCTAAAATTAGAGAAACACGTACTTTTTTTCGTAAAAGGCACTTAGCTGGGGTGAAAAAGAGTTGAATTATTTTTTATGAGGGTACTTATATCTGAAAAACTGAATATGTTACAGACGTGGAAATATTTATTTGGAATCTCTCCTTTAAAAATAAAGAAACCTTTTTTATGCCAACTTGAAACAACACTGTTTCTCACATGTACAATTCAATGTCGCACGGTCATCTTAGCCTCAAAAGGCAATACTACAAACGTGGCTTACATTGAATTTCTGGGGCAAATGAAACTTAATTTTTCGGTGAGTTTTTATACTTCAGTAGGGATTTTCTGATAATGTCTTAGTACAGTACCGAGGAACGATTACTTTTATCAAATTACGAAATCCACGCTAGCGAAGCCGCGGGTAACTGCTATTATATGTAAAAAGTAACATGTCCTGACTGACGGATTCATCATCACCGAACCAAAACTACTGGACATACAAAAACGAAATTTTGGGGATGCACTTATATTAGAGTGTAGATGCTAGCTAAGGAAGGATTTCTTGATATTCCATCGGTAAGGGGTGTGAAAAGGGGGTGGATTTTTTTAATGAGTATATCTATAACTCAAAAACTTTGAAGTTTACAAAATTGGTTTTTGGATTCTCCTTTTAAAAAAAGAAACATGTATTTTTTTGTTTTCAGGAAATTCCATTAAGGGTGGTGAAAAAAGGTTGAATACCTTTTATGAGGATAGTTATATCTCAAAAACTGAAGATGTTACAGACATGAAAATTGGTATATGGAATCTCCTGTAAAAGTAAAGATACATAGATAATTTGTTTTCAAAAATCCACGAACTGGGATCTGAAAAATGGGGTGAATTTTTAAAATGAGCATATCTACATTATATATCAAAAACTTACTTGTTACAGACGTGACAATTGGTATTTGGAATCTCCTTTAAAAAACACACATTTTGGCGGAAGAAATCAACTTGGTTTGGGGGCGGGGTGAAAAATGTAGTTGATTTATTTTTATGAGGATACATATATCTCAAAAACTGAAAATGTTACCGCCGTGGTAATTGGTGTTTGGAAGCTCGTTTATAAATGAAGACGCATTTTTTTGTTTTCGGGAAATTCACTTAAGGGGGAGGGTGAAAGGAAGTGAAAAAAATGAATTCCATTGATGGGGATAATTATATCTCAAAACCGAAGGTTACAGATGTGAAAACTGGTATTTGGAATCTCTTTTAAAAATAAGGAAACACGCATTATTTTCTTTCCGGAAACTCGACTTAAGGGGGGTGGGCTGAAAATAAGTAAAGAAGGATTTAAATTATTTTTATGAGGATACTTATATTTCAAAAACTGAAGATGTTACAGACATGAATGTTGATATTCTGAAACTCCTCTAAAAATAAAGAAACACGTATTTTTGGTTTTCGGATGTCCACTGAAAGAGGACGGGGGTGGAACGAAGTTAAGAAGATGTTTAATTATTTTTATGAGGATACTTGTATCTCAAAAACTGAAGATGTTAGAAACTTTAAAACTGGTATTTGGAATCTCCTTTAAAAAGGAAACCCGTATTTTTTGTTTGTTTGGAAAATACACGTAAGGGTCTGAAAAGAATTGAAAAAGCTGATGATGTTTAAAATGAGTACGGGTGTATATACTGTACAGTATATGTCAAACACAGGCATGTTACAGGCATGAAAGTTGGTACTTGGAATGTCCTTTAAAAATACAGGAATGTGTATTTCTTTTGTTTTCGGGAAAGGCACTTAACGGGGGTCAAAGGAAGTGAAAAAAGTTGATTTATTTTTTATGAGGATGCTTGTATCTCAAAAACTGAAGATGTAACAGATGTGAATATTGGTATTTGGAGTCTACTTTAAAAATAAAGAAATATGTATTTTTGTTTTCGGAAAATCCACTTGGGGTGGGGGTGGGGGGAAGGACTGATAAGGAGGTTGAATTATTTTTATGGGTATACTTATATCTAAAAACTGAAGAAGTTACAGACGTGGAAATAGATATTTGGAATCTCCTTTAAAAATAATGAAACCTCCCCCTACTTGAGAGAAGACTGTTTATCACATGTACAGTTCTATATCGCACGGTCATCTCAGCCCCAAGAGGCAATGCCACAAACATGGTTAACAAAGAGTTTCTGAGTTAATGAATCTAAATTTTTCAGTGAGTTTTTATACTTTAGATATTTTCGGATGATGTCTTAGTACGAGGAGCGATTACTTTTAACAAATTACGAAATCCACTCGAGCGAAGCAGCAGGTAACTGCTAGTTCACTATAACAAAGATATCAGATATTACAGAATATTAAGAGAAACGTCTGATTTGAATAAAAATAAATGTAATTTAAATAATAAATGTTCTTTTTGCTAGGGGCTTTACGTCGCACCGACACAGATAGGTCTTTTGGCGACGATGGGATTGGAAAGGCCTAGGAGTTGGAAGGAAGCGGTCGTGGCCTTAATTAAGGTACAGCCCCAGCATTTGCCTGGTGTGAGAATGGGAAACCACGGAAAACCATCTTCAGGGCTGGTGATAGTGGGATTCGAACCTACTATCTCCCGGATGCAAGCTCACAGCCGCGCGCCTCTACGCGCACGGCCAACTCGCCCGGTATAATAAATGTTCATCTCGTGACATTTCTCTCTCGATATTCTCGAAGAAGCTTGAGAGGTGCAGCGTTCTGCCTACGGGGTACATTGTCCTAAGGGTCCTCTACTTTTGTGTTCTGAAGGTCTGCACCTCCGCTTGTCAGTGTCACGACTCCTCAATGAATTATTTATCGGCTTTCGTTATCCCATTCGTCACTTCTCGTATCAAACAGTTCCACCACTGACCTCACAGTCATGCATGTACCTCGTACTAAACCTCAGATCAGGATAAACATCTTTGGACGACTTTAGAATCGATATTGGGGCCTTCTCATAAGTTCTATCTTCAAGAATGACGCAAGCAACTTCAAGGACACTTCTCCCAAAATACAGCTGTCTGGCCTTCACTTGGGGAGCAATCCATTAGCGAAATAAATCGAAAGAATTCATTGACTCGTAGCTCATTTAATTTAGATTTATACACAAGATCTAACACTCAGATGCTCGGAGGAATGGAAATTGCTGCTAAACAAAGATATATCATATCTCGACGTCAACACTTCCTGATCATTGAACTGCAGCCAGCAGACACCATTCAGCGATGTCTAAATGATTATACCAGAAATCGAAGCGCAGTCGGTTAGTCTTTAGTTTCCTGTCCGCAAAATAGCGTGTTCGACCCCGACTGAGAATGGATGAAGTAAACGCGACTACGCTGGCATTCGGTGGGATAAATATTTTTTCCGGACAAAATCCCGACACAAAGTCGTTTGTTAAGACCGTTAAAAGGGCACTTAGACAACACGTAAATTAACTTTGTAACTGTTATCCATCTTCATCAGTCTTTGTTTTCAGCTTCAGCCTCTGCGGGGGAGCGATACTTCCGGAATACCTCAGTCATTGAGTACATTTTGTCTGTCTCCAGCTACCAAATCTCCATACTTTCACCCAGAATTCGCATTTTACTCTGTGAATGAAATTTGATGAATGCCATTCCACTGTACGCAACATGAGATACGTCAACTCTTGGCTTCATGTTAAGGATGCAGAAGTTTGACTTCGATTTCTCCATACATGAAGTCAACAGTATTCAAGATTGAACATACCCGCCTTGAGTAAAGGTAAGTCGTCACTTCTTCTGGAAAACGTTCAGTGATATGTGATGGAATACTGATAAACCTTTTACAGGAATACAAATTGTGAGAAAACGTCTGAACGGTTTCAATGAGCCATCCCTTAAATCAAAGCGTACGATATCAAGGCCTTGGATATTAAAAAAGTATATAGGCTACAATTGACTATTTTTCTACATAACTTCCTTACTTTCTTCAAGTAGTTCTAAAATCTAGATACCGCAGTCACGGCTCTTACCATGAGGCACCTGGCGTAGTTCCATGGTGCTAAGTTGCGTACCGTATGGCAGCTGGTGCGATATCATCGCCAATAGTGCCATAGTGGGAGAATCGCCAGTTTCAAGCAGTAGCGTGTTACCGTACTGTTAAGCCGGTAAAGCGTATTTACTAAGACCTACAACTTGGAACTTGCTGTTACGAACTCAGTTACCTTTGCTGTATAAAACTTAATATACAAATCTATATACTGCCATGTCTGCTTGTGACGTCCCCGTAGACGCGTTCGATACTATAAGGGATCACCTGAGAGAAACTGAGCCTAGAGAGCTTCAACGGCAAGAATTAAATCACAAAGACCAACTGCAGTTTCACCCAGGTACCTTGTAACCAATAATTTTTTGGAGAATTTGCTCCGCAAGTCACTGGTATTTCACACAAATTAATACGGCTGTTAGGAAATCTGGTCCGGCTCCTTGGTTGCATGGGCAACATAGTGCCCTTCGGGTTCGATGTTCGATGTTCATGTTTTTAATAGCATCTGGTTAATTCCTCTTGCTCAGAGGGTGGGCGATTGTGTTTACCTCAGTACACATCTTCTTTAACGTAGAACACATCACATTAGAAATCACAACAATAGTGAATACATCCCATCACACACGGTTCGCATCAGGAGAGACATCCGGCCGTAAAACTGGACTAAATCCATCAGAAGTGCCTACCCTATGTAACTGAGGCAAGGCCAGGGACGACAAAAGAAGGCAATTGTTAGGAGATTTGTTTTTCCCGTGTACGTTCGATAACCCTCACACTCACCGGGTGAGGTTCTCCTGGCAACATCATCAACAGGCAGTGCCCTGCTAGGTGACTGCTAGATAGAATAAGCAGGAGCCACCTTTCAAAGATCGAAATTAACAAGGTATAACCTGAGGTTTGAAAGGAGGAGGCAGTGGTATTCAGTATGGTACCATCCAAGCACTTTTCTGCCGATGAAGTGGAAATCACTTCGAGTATGGACGAGGGATTTGAATAGCCCTATATTAATCTGCTCTCACAAAGCTGAATACATTCTGCTTCAAACTCCATGTCAGGAAAGAAATATCCGCCAAGGCGAAGAATCGAAGCTGGAGTCTCAATAAGTATCACGAGGGCAGCAGGACTGGAAATTACTAACTATAGTTTCATTTTCCAAATCAAACTGCCAGACATTCACCAACGTTGTCTAGGTGTTAGCATAGAATTGTAGCTTCCAATCGGGTTGGCCTGAGCCGTTGCACAAACCGAGAAGAACAGGGTGCATTCAGCCTCAGCAACACAAACTGCGAAAATACTTGGGGCTTAAAATCACCACTTATGGCCATCCTAAGAGTGATTTTTCCATGGACTTCCACTACAATTCCTCGAATGGTACCTGACATTCAGGCAAAGGTCGCTTCCTATCCAGTACCGGCCAGATTTAATAAATATATTGCAGAG
The DNA here is from genome assembly GCF_040414725.1 of Anabrus simplex. Classification (NCBI taxonomy): domain Eukaryota; kingdom Metazoa; phylum Arthropoda; class Insecta; order Orthoptera; family Tettigoniidae; genus Anabrus; species Anabrus simplex. The sequence continues at coordinate 890,285,777 of NC_090266.1, forward strand.
ACACACTTCACTAATCCAGATTTCACGCTCCGCAAATGCATGGTGTTACTGACCAACCTCCTTATGTGAAGCAAAACAACTACTTGTATACTACAAAAAATTAAATCACTATTGAGCAAGTTAACTTCATGCTCCTACAATTCGTACCTATTCAAAAAATGTTCGGGTTCCAGCCCCATTGTCAACAGTAATGAAAATGGTTTTCCGCAGTTTTACATTTTCACGCCAGGTAAATGCCGAGGTTAAGCCTTAATGAAGGCCATGGCCGGTAACTCACTAGTCCTAGTCATTTTCCGTTCCTCCATCGCTGAGATCGCTGAGAACCATTAGCTGAGAAAATATTACCGAGAGTGGTTGTACAGCTTCTACTGTACGGTAGATTACTTTTTTTGGTTGAACTTAATTCTTATGTTACGTACATTAAGAGCTCCTAGCTGGGTTAAAGCGTGAACACTTTACCCAGAAAGACGAGGGTTTGTACAGTTGCATGACTCCTGTTTACACTTTTACCGTTTACGACCCCTGAAAAGTTCTAAAGGGTATCCTCATAAGTATTGAGTGTTAAAAATATTGTCTTATTAGCGATTACTAATGAACCACCTGAGGGTGTTTGACAAAGGCCTGTCTCACCGAGCAAGTGGTTGCGCAGAGTGAATTACGTAGCCACAAGCTTGTATTCGGGAGATAGTATGTTCCAACCCCACTGTCGGCAGCCCTGAAGATGGCTTTCTGTGTTTCCTCATTTTCACTCCAGGCAAATGCTGGGGCTGTATCATAATTAAGGCCATGGTCACTTCTTTCTCACTCCTAGCCCTTTTCTATCCCATCGCCGCCATAAGACCTGTGTCGGTGCGACGTAAATCAGATTGTAAAGAAACAAAAGACCTGTTCCATGCATGTTTAAACATAACGTAAGTTATTCAGTTTGTTTGTAAGCATAAGAAATAGGAGTGAATTTTTTACCTTAGTAGAGGAATATGTATTTGTTAAACTAAAACGAAACAAAGTAACAATATTATGTTTAATTGAATTCAAATAAACAAGCTTTCCCCTAGTGCATGTACTTCACTTTTACTCACTGTACAAGTTGCATTCTGCTGGTAAAATCTAGCTGTAGTTTAGGTACTTTATGAAACATGTCGTGTGTTGAGAGAAATACCTTCGTCAACACGTGCCCTGAAATTTTCGTTACTTTGTCTTGTAATGAAGAAATAGGCGAGAGTCAGCGAATATATGTAATAGTAAAGCTATCCCCATACAGGTCATGAAGGCCAATTCCTAGCAATGGTTTTCCCCTCTGAAATGAAATGAAATGGCGTATGGCTTTTAGTGCCGGGATATCCCAGGACGGGTTCGGCTCGCCAGGTGCAGGTCTTTCTATTTGACTCCCGTAGGCGACCTGTGCGTCGTGATGAGGAAGAAATTATGATGAAGACAACACATACACCCAGCCCCCGTGCCACTGAAATTAACCAATTAAGGTTAAAATTCCCGACCCGGTCGGGAATCGAACCCGGGACCCTCTGAACCGAAGGCCAGGACGCTGACCGTTCAGCCAACAAGTCGGACGTTTTCCCCTCTTATAATGAAAAATCGAAGGCTGTCTTCTTTGACGCCCGATGATAGCACCGGAACTTGTCCGCATTTCACAACTCTCCTAAAATACTGAATGTGGTGACGAAACACAAGCACACAGTATTTATACTGCCCTCTTACCTGTCTATCTAGAACTGCGTGAGTTTCGTTTTGACATGCCCCAGCAACACATCGGCAAAGAATCTGTTATATCTTGGTAAGTTCATGAATATATAAAAATGCAAGGAATAACCTTATTGTCCCACATAAGTTATTGTCCACACTTCTATTCATATATGAACATACTAGTTTATTGGTGTACGAGTTTGACTTAGATTCACTGTATATCACGTAAATAAAATAAAACCTTTACTAATAACAGTTGCACAAAAAGGAAAGACTATTTGTACCTTCACAATTCTAAGATGATACAAGAACATGACAGTGAGATTACCGAAAGACCGAAAGGAAAAAATTGTTAGTCGGCCGTTAACTAGATATTCTTTTTTTTTTGTTATTGGCTTTACATCGCACCGACACAGATATGTCTCATGGCGACGATGGGATAGGAAAGGCCTAGGAATGGGAAGGAAGCCTTAATTAAGGTACAGCCCCAGCATTTGCCTGGTGTGAAAATGGGAAAACACGGAAAACCATCTTCAGGGTTCGAACCCACTATCTCCCGATTACTGGATACTGGCCGCACTTAAGCGACTGCAAACTATATCTTGCTGAAAAATGACAAAGCTGTAAACATTACATAAACAAAGTACTGCGAACATAACACTGCCCACTATTGTAGTGGCCATGACGCGGCAAGGATGACAAACTTGTGCAGATTATTCTGGCTAGGTGGTATAGGTACCCGAAAAAAGTCTCCAACCGACTGACAACACTCATGGCATTGATATAAAACTGAGATGACCGGAAGAGAACAAATACATTCAGTATAAAACGTCCACAAGAAGGTCCTGAAGGCGTAATGGATTTGTAGCATTAAACACTCGGATCGCAACTCTATTTGCAAAGCAAGCACGAATGCGCGAGGATCTTGGCCGTTAGTGTATGACATTAAGATGGTCTACGCTGCAGTAATCCGCGAGGAGAGACAGAAAGGAGGAGAAGAAGGAAAGGATAGAAGATATCCAATTACATGGTGCGCATAGTAAAGAGAAGATATGTGAAAAAAATAAAGCAGGACACCTGGTTACACAAGTCCCACCCGCGCGGTTGTTGAACTCGCTACGTAATCGTGCGGTGTCAGCAGATGAAGACTCCCTTAGTGCTAATGCAGTGAACGGCATAGGATTAACGGGAAAATAACATTAGAATCCCGCAGTTCTCTCGACAATTTTAGTATTAACTAATAAAAACGTAGCTCACTCGGCTAGACGTGGGTTCGATTTCCTGCCATGAAGTCGAGCAATTTAGGAACGAGACTTCAACATCTAAACGGACACACTGCCCCGGAGTTCACTCAGCATAGAACAGAAATGAGTGTCACTTTAAATCCTAGGGGTAAAGATGGCTGGGCATATGGCTATTCACTCTGTCCCTCATAGAGCTGAGCGTATCAATGACAGAAACGTTTATATTCCATTCCTCCAAGGCCTTCATGTTTTACCAATAAAACTGAGACTGTTTCAAAAGATTACCTGACGATAAACTTCAAGTCAATAATTTGTACTTTGTAATAATTTGTAATTTCAAATAATGTCATACTGGTAAGCTGCACCAGCATGCAAACCGACGTTTGAATACCAGCGCTAATAGAGGCAGATCTCCGCTGCTCCAGATATAACCTAAGAAGCACTCGAATGAAATCTTATGTTAAGTCCCTGGTAATTATTCTTTTTCAGACATACTGTACTCAAAATAATTGCAATAATAATACACATAGGCCTACAGGCCTTAAAATGAAGACAGGCCATGAGCTGGCAACACTCGTAGTCGGTGACACGCGAGTGGGGAAATGCCCTGGGAGGAACGGAACCCACCCCAACGAGCAGCGGAGTGTAATCCTGACAGAACTCTGCAAATGTAAGTGCCAGTAAGCGTACCTCACGTTCTAAGGTGTTGTCTTCGCAACTGAGCTTGCTTTCGGATGCTGGTTCGATTCTAGCGTAAAGCATGGGTGCTTGCGTTGTCATAGTTATGTGACCAATAATTCTATTTTGATATTCATTTCTAGTGTTACTGCTCATCCATACGTATAAGTATAGGAAACTCTAAACATGAGCGAAAATGGAAGTAAGTAACTGGCAGAGTGGCTATAGCGCCAAATGCAAAAAGAAAAAAAAATCGAAATATATAAAATTTTAACAGTTACACTTGTAAGTGTGGTACTTTTCCTGAAGTGAATGCTGAATATGTAACATAATATCATATTTTCATAATATCATTATATATGGGATGAAAGGTACCAAATTAACACAAGAAATAGATATTGGGGAAAGAATCACAATATCGCAAGTTTCAGGTCTGTAGATTGCACCATTCTCGTGAAAATATTTGTTTGGGGAACTGCAAGAATTGCAACACAGTGCCTGCCGGTAGCTACTGATGAGGCTGCCAGGGTACGTACGCAAGTGTTTTTTTAATTTTTTTATTTAATTGACCTTTGTTGTAACAAAAAATATGAATGATCAGCGCAAAGTACTTATAAGGAATAAAAACCAAATCGTCCACATTCGTCAAGTACATAAAACCATACCGAATCTCTTTTCTACCGGGCGAGTTGGCCGTGCGATCAGGGGCACGCGACTGTGAACTTACATCCGGGAGATAGTAGGTTCGAATCCCACTGTCGGCAGCCCTGAAGATGGTTTTCCGTGATTACCTATTTTCACACCAGGCAAATGCTGGGCTGAACCTTAACTAAGGCCACGGCCGCTTCCTTCCAACTCCCAGGCCTTTCCTATCCCATCATCGCCTTAGGACCTATCTGTGTCGGTGCGACGTAAAGCAACTAGCAAAAAAAAAAATCTCTTTTCTGTGAAGAGAGGAGGAAAACGAAAAATAACACTGGCGAAAATGCGATGAGCACAAAGTCAAATTCTTATATCCACGGTTCTCAAAGAGTCCATCACAGCATTCAGAACTGATTTATTTTCACCTTGCGACACCAATGGAGCTCTGGTCGGGAACGGCACTTATAGATGGCATAGGTCAGATAGAAAGCGGCTTCGAGATGCATCATAAAGGCCACACTTAAACAAAATGTGTTTGAGATCGCCATCCTCCGCATACTGACATCGACAGCGTGGTGAATTCAAAACTGCTATGCGATGTGGATGTGAAGGGAATGATCCAGTACGCAAGTACAGAACGTAAAAACACGCTTTAAATAAAGAAATGTTATACACGTTCGGTAACTATTCAACAATATGACATTAAGCGTAACTTAGCCTATTTCAATGATGATGATTCCTGCCCCTTCATAGGTATAGTTCGGAGAGATCTGGTGAAAATGAAATGTCGTATGGCTTATAGTGCCGGGATATTCCAGGACGGGTTCGGCTCGCCAGGTGCAGGTCTTTCTATTTGACTCCTGCAGGCGACCTGCGCGTCGTGATGAGGATGAAATGATGATGAAGACAACACATACACCCAGCCCCCGGGCCATTGGAATAAACCAATTAAGGTTAAAATCCCCGACACGGCCGGGAATCGAACCCGGGACCCTCTGAACCGAAGGCCAGTACGCTGACCGTTCAGCCAACGAGTCGGACAGAGATCTGGTGATATATAACGACGGGAAACAGTGATGTGATTATTGGCAGGAGGAAATCACAAGTGACAATAATACATTAATGAAGCATTAAATATAATAATTTAATGTTATTGACTTTACTTCTACGGTTTTCGGAGACGCAGGGGTGCCAGAATTTTGTCCCACAGGAGTTCTTTTACCTGCCAGTAGGTTAATTCTACCGACACGAGGCTGTCGTATTTGAGCAACTTCAAATACCACCAGACTCAGCCAGGATTGAACCTGCCAAGTTCGGGTCAGAAGGCCAGCACCTCAACCGTCTGAGCCACTCAGACCGGCGCATTAAATAGAATCAATTATACTGTACATACATACATCTTTATTATAAGCTGAAATATAACTTCCAGCGTTTAGTCTGCAAGCCCCTGCGAATTAACTAAACGCCTCCACAATCCTTTATTTCTGACTAGTACTGTGGCCTCGTTTATATCCGTACTTCCTATCTTTAAATCAACAGAAACTGTGTTTAACCATCATCGCATTGGTCTTCCTCACTTCTCTTACCCTCCACGGGACAGTTCATCATTCTCCTAGGTAACCTATCCTTCCCCATACGCCTCACATGCACACCACCCCCACCGAAGCTTATTTATGCGTATAGTTTCATCCATCAGATGTAACGAAGTATTATTTTTATGATTATTATTAATATACATGCTCCATTAAGAATTTTGCAAAAATTCCATCATATTTAAATGTATAATCTTTTGGAATAAAGGAATACTATGGCAACTCTAACACGCCATTTAATAAATGAAGATGAAACTTATTATTATTATTATTATTATTATTATTATTATTATTATTATTATTGTTGTTGTTGTTGTTGCTTAAATGGGCCTAACCTCTAAGTCATCGGTCCACTAATTTAATAAAGCATGCACACTTTGAATTATGAAAAATTTGTACTACTTACTTTGATGTATTTTCGTCACTCGGGAAACAATGAATCACACGACGAAGCTATAGAAATACAGAAAGCACAGTACAATACGATGTGACGTCTTATGTGGACTGGATCAATGGTGGTTAAATACAGCACTTAGAAAATGTTATATGAAATGCGTACTGGCATTCCTTCATGTTAACTTGAAGCAACGAGATATGAAGCTGATATTAATCAACAAGTCTCAAAGAGTTATGTTTAGGTTGGGTTAATGCCATCGAAATATTTTTCATCTATCTCGGCTACACAGAATACTTCAAAGAGTTGTGTCATAAAAATGTGCTTATGATAAGTGGTCAAAGTAGAAAGTGGGAAGTTGCAGGCGTTCCTGACGAAAATTATACATTGTGCTCGAAGTACATTCCGTTAATCTGGTCAGAGAACATCCCACTCTTCCGGATACAGATGTGTGCTCTTCTTTAAAAAGACTTCCAAACTGTTTTAGACCTCGGCTTCAAACTGAAAGCGTTGGTGACCATTTAAATACCTTTCCTGAACGAGCCACTTAGATGATGGTACAGTAACTAACAGGTGCGGAAAACGGTTTATGCTTCATTTTCCTCTGGGCGGAATTTGTTCACAGAGGTGTTTGTTTCTCTAGTATCAATGAGTAGGATTGCCGTGTATCACACAACATGAGAGCGCTAGGAACACTTGTGTTTATTCTTGATCGCTCTACGTAGCTTCTGGAGAGCCCGCCAATTTGCCGAGCTGATGAGGGGTTAATGTGAATAAATTTACTAACCACATACTTTAACGGTTTCTGAAGGCAGTGAAATATTTTGGAAATGGTGTCCCTCAGGAGTTCCTTTACATGCTAGTCGATCAACCAACACGAAACTGGAGTATTTTAGTACCTTCAAATACCACCAGACTGATCCGCCATCCTGGGATCGGAAAGTCAGTGACAGTGACGAGAGATCTGACAAACTCGACCAACAAATCGCTTTCCCTGAGCAACTCATCACACAGGTTTTTATCGTCATCGTGTTATATGATATCCTCCAACCTAGCAAGCTGGTCGTACGGTTAGGGTCGCGTAGCAGTGAGCTTGCATTCGGGAGATAGTGTGTTTGAGGACCACCGTCGGCATCCCTAAAGATAGTCAACCGTGGTTTCCCATTTTCACACCAGGCAAATGCTGGGTATGTACCTTAATTAAGGCCACGGTCGTTACCTATACTTGCGTCGCCGGAGACCTTCGATGTGTTACTGCGATATTAAACCACCAGCAAAAAGAGTGTTGATATAGGCAAGTATATTCCTTACTAATAAGAACATTAGATCATCAATCAATCAATCAATCAATCAATCAATCAATCAATCAATCAATCAATCAATCAATCAATCAATCAATCAATCAATCAATCAATCAATCAATCAATCAATCAATCAATCAATCAATCAATCAATCAATCAATCAATCAATCAATCAATCAATCAATCAATCAACCCTGATCTGCATTTAGGGAAGTCACCTAGGTGGCAGATTCCCTTTCTGTTGTTTACCTAGTATTTTCTTAAATAACTGCAAAGAATTTGGAAATTTTATGAACATCTCCCATGGTAAATTATTCCAATCCCTAACTCCCCTTTCTAGAAAAGAATATTTGATCCCAATTTGTCCTCCTGAATTTCAACTTCATATTTGATCTTTCCTACTTTTTAAAACACCACTCAAACTTATTCGTCTACTAATATCATTTCTCTCCATCTCTCCGCTGACAACTGGGAACATATCACTTAGTCGAGCAGCTCGTCTTCTTTCTCCCAAATCTCCCCAGGCCAAACTTTCCAAATTTTTCGTAACACAACTACTTTGTCGGATATCACCCAGAACAAATCGAGCTGCCTTTCATTGGATTTTTTACAGTTCTCGAATCAAGTAATCCTGGTGAGGATCCCATACACTGGAACCATACTCTAGTTGGGATCTTAACAGAGACATACACGCCCTCTCTATTACATCCTTAATACAACCCCCAAATAACCCCATAACCATGTGCATAGAAATGTAACCCTCATTTACAACCCCACTTACGTGATTACCCCAACGAAATCTTTGATTATATTAACATCTAGGTATTTACTGTAATCTCCATAAGGAATTTTCACCCCATCATGTCAGAGGACTGAGAGTACTTTTCCTATTAGTGAAACGCACAACCTGACTTTTAACCCCCTTTATAATCATACCATTGCGTGCTGTCCATCTCACAACATTGTCGAGGTCTTTTTGCTGTTACTCACAATCTTGTAACTTATTAATTACTCTATAGAGAATAACATCATCCACAAAAGTCTTATCTCTGATTCCAGTACTTTACTCCTCTCATTTATATATATATAAGGAAACATGAAGGTACAATGATTCTGCCTTGAGGAATTCCCCTCTTAATGATTGCAGGATCAGATAAAGATTCACCTACTCTAATTCCCCTAAGTTCTATTTTCTAAACATATAGCCACCAATTCAGTCACTCTTTTGTCGAGTTCAATTGCACTCCTTTTTGTCAGTAGTCTCCCATGATATACCCTATCAGATGCCTTCGATAGGTCAATCGCGATACAGTCCACTTAACCTCCTGAATCCAAGATATCTGGTATACCTTACTGGAATCCTACAAGTTGAACATCAGTGGAATAACCTTTCTTAAACCCGAACTGCATTCTACCGAACCAGTTATTAATTTCATAAACATGTCTAACATAAAGAATCATTTCCCAAAGCTGACATGCAATACATGTCAAAATGACTGGCCCGTAATTTTCGGCTTTATGCCTATCAACCTTTCCTTTATACACAGGGGCTACTATAGGAACTATCTATTTATTTGGTATCGCTCCTTAATGCAAACAGTAATCAAATAAGTACTTCAGATATCACATTATATCCCAACCCATTGCCTCTAGTATATCCCCAGAAATCTTATCAATTCCAGCTGCTTTTCTAGTTTTAAAATTTTGTATATGATTGTAAATGCCTTTTGTCACCGTAGGTAAATTCCAATACTTGGTTGGTATTAGTCAGCTCCTCTATCTGGAAATTATCCTTATAACCAACAACATATTCTGCCTTCTCTAGATCCTCGCATACACACTCCCCATATCCATTAATGATTCCTGGAATATCCTCCTTGGAACCTGTTTCTGCCTTATAGTCCCTATACACCCCCTTCCATTTATCACTGAAATGTGTACGACTGCCAATTATGCTTACCATCATATCCTTAGCTCACTTCTTCGCTGGATTTAATTTCCTAGTAAGTTCCTTACTACTCCTTATTTCCACAACCATTTCGATACTCTATTTCTTTCCAATATGTACCTCCTTCTTAGTCTCTTTATATCTCTGTTATAATATAGCGGGTCTTTACCTTTCCTTGCCATTTTTAAAGGCACATACATGTTTTCACATTCCTCAACAATTGCTCTAAACCCGTCCCATAGTCTGTTTGCATTCTTATTTACCGTTTTAGGCCGATCATAGTTATCTTATCAGTCTTATCAGACATATGGTACTACCTTCCTTTCTATCATATTTATTTTAACTATGACAAGAGCAGCTTCGTGATCACTAATACTAGCTAATACTTCAGTTCCGTTCCCCTACAGAGCTCATCTGGTTTTACCAGCACCACGTCCAGAATATTCTTCCCTCTAGTCGGTTCCCTCATTTTATGATTCAGCTGTCCTTCCCAGATTAACTTATTTGCCCTTTGTTGGTCATACTTCCTGTCGTTCGCTTCACCTTCCAAATTGACATTCGGTAAATTGAGATCACCCGCTTCAATTACGTTCCTTTCCATGGCGTTTTCTACATAGCTGATTATCTTATCAAATAAGTCGGAATCAGTGTCTGCGCCACCCTTTCCAGGTCTGTATACTCCAAAAACATCAAGTTGCCTGTTATCTTTAGAGATGAACCAAACACCTAGAATCTTTAACTTTCTCGTAGCTCAAAACTTCTTTTCTCAGCCAGAATGAATACTCCCCCTCCTACCATTACTATCTCTAAGATAAACACTCCAGTTGCATGAGAAAATTTCTGCATCCATTATAACTTATCATTTATCGATCATGATTCAACTCATATTACAATATCTTGTAATTATATATCCATTAAATTACTTAATTTTGTTCCTTTCTTTTAAATATTTCTACAGTTCAACACTAACATTTAGTCCAACAAGTTTTCCTGAATGTACCTCCCTATAAACTTTCGAAACAAACTTCATGATTTGTCATCCAAATTTACAAATTAGCGGCGATATTATTCGAATAATTTGTCTTCGCTCCAAGACGAGATAAGATCAAAACCTATTCCTTCGGTCAAAACCAGAAGTACCTCTAAATATTTTCAAACTTCGTAAGGACAATTTTCTTCATGTTACGTGTTCGCACAACGAATGAAACCTCCCACCCAGTGTGTAACTATATTCTTTACCGTATGAAGCCTAATAGTACAAGTGTCACCCCGTAATTTGAGAGGTTGTGTGGCTTATATAGATTTCTCGATGAATACAACACAGTGTCATACACATAGAGAAACTCAGAGTTGAAGATGGCAAAGCTGTACATGTGCTAGTGTTCATTGCTTGAATATCCTGTAATTGATACACATCAAGAGATTTCTACACTCAGGGCTGGTTCTACCACCTCCGGATAAAGTAAGGCGTAACATGCCCTCCGCGTACAAGGATATTTTCGTTCGAGCGCTTAGTTTCATACATCTGATGACTGACACCACCTCAGCAGAAAGCAAGAAAACGCTGAAAATCAGTCTACCGAACCCCGTATATCGGTGTCTAGTTCCCAGTACATAGCTACCTAGCGCTTACGTGGAGGTGGTAGCAAGCAAGTATGCAAGGGCGATGTGCACCCCCCGGGTAGTATACCGTTTTTTTGCTATTTGCTTAACGTCGCACCGACACAGATAGGTCTTATGGCGACGATGGGACAGGAAAGGCCTAGGAATGGGAAGGAAGCGGCCGTGGCCTTAATTTAGGTACAGCCCCAGCATTTGCCTGGTGTGAAAATGGGAAACCACGGAAAACCATCTTCAGGGCTGCAGACAGTGGGATTCGAACCCACTATATCCTGGATGCGGGGTAGTATACCTCCCACATAGCTACCATCTAGTTTACCAGCACGTGGTTAAACCAGGCCTTAGCCTTATCATCAATGAAACAAGCAAGCTTGTAGTTTTACGTGACTGTAGACATCGTGATCACATCCCATTTCATGTGGCCTCCAAACCACAGGGTCATGACTTTTCATTTCAAACATCCCACAAGCAATGGCCGTGATTCGAACAGCGGACACTTTAGTGAGAAGCCAGTGAAAACACTACTCAGCTATTACATCGCCCTTGTCATTAATAATTGTAGAACGTATAGGCTATCTTCTATCCTTCTGGACCTATCATATTACTGCAAATTGCGACGTTCAACACAAACTCTTTCAGTTTGCTTACGAAACACAAACTTGGTTCTGGAAGAAGGAGAGATACACTATTCGAGCTCTGATTATCTCTCAGTTATTAAAATTAACAACATAACTTGTCTCCTTACCTCTCGCTCTCATAGGAACGGTTATATTAAGGAATCTTCATATTAGCATACCTTCTTTACATTGTAAAGCCCTACCTGAATACAGAATTGCCTTTTGGGGTGTTAAAGAGTTAAGCTAGAGAGGCTGAGGTATGTTCTCGGAACAGCAAAACAGTAGTGTATACAAGCATACCGCTTTGTGTATTCAAGGCGAGATTACGGCAGCTCACCGTGTAAAATGGCTTTAATTGCTCGGAGCATCTTAGGATGTGTTTGGTAGCCAGTTATATCTTCCATTCCATGCAGCTCTTGGAAATATTGAGCTACATGTGGCACGAATGCGAAGTTTATAATGTTTTATTCATACTGATGTCCATGTAATAAACTTATCAAAAACATTCAGAGGTTTAATGGGCTCGGCAAAGATAGAGATTTGATTAGGAACTCACATGTGAGTCCGCCTTTGTGCGGTAGTGGTTAGTGTGATTAGCTGCCACCCCCGGAGGCCCAGGTTCGATTCCCGAATCTGCCACGAAATTTGAAAGTGTTACGAGGGCTGGAACGGGGTCCACTCAGCCTAGAGAGGTCAACTGAGTAGAGGTAGGTTCAATTCCCACCTCAACCATCCTGGAAGTGGTTTTTCGTGGTTTCCCCACTTCGCCTCCAGGTAAATGCCGGGATGGCACCTAACTTAAGGCCACGGCCGCTTCCTTCCCTCTTCCTTGTCTATCCCTTCCAATCTTCCCATCCCCCACTAAGGCCCCTGTTCAGCACAGCAGGCGAGGCCGCCTGGGCAAGGTACTGGTCATCCTCCCCAGTTGTATCCCCCGACCCAGAGTCTGAATCTCCAGGATACTGTCCTTGAGGCGGTAGAGGTGGGATCCCTCGCTGAGTCCGAGTGAAAAAGCCAACCCTGGAGGGTAAACAGATTAAGAAAGAAAGAACTCACATGTGGAGAACACATATATTTGAACACTAACAGAAGGTTACTGAATAAAATATTGTTACATTTTCTATTTTCTTGCTCCACCGGGGCAAAATTCCACCACCTCGGCGTCTTCGAAAACAGTAAATGTAGTTAGAGGGAGATAAAACCAGTAACATTATTACTATTATTCTAAACGGAAATTTACTTTCTCAAGATGTATGAAATTTGAGCCCCCTATGCTGTATGCAGAGGACCGACGACATAGCGTAGTTGGTTGAGGCATTCGCCTTCTATGCTCAGGGATGCAGTATCGAATCCCGGTGAAGTCAGTTGGCATTTGAGGTTACTTAAATGTGAGAGACTCGTATCAGTAGAAATTTAAGGAACCTTTTCCAGGACAAAATTCCGACATTCTGGCGTCCCTTAATGCATATAGCAATTAAATGGGCGCAAAAACACATATCATCATTATAATGTATGTAATGTGTACTACTGTCGGAATTCAGTATAAACTGAAGGAACATTTAATTTCCCAAGAATAACGGCCGAGAGGATTCGTCGTGCTGACCACACGACACCTCGTAATCTGCAGGCCTTTGTGCTGAGCAGCGGTCGCTTAGTAGGCCGAGGCCCTTCAAGGGCTGTAGTGCCATGGGGTTTCGTTTGGTTCTTTTTTTACAATAATTTTGGCATGTATTTCTGCATATGGTGTCGTTGCTTAGTGCAGTAAAGCCGAAACGTTTGTGCTATATCACGATGATGTATGGTTTCTCTTGTTCGACGTTTCTGTCTGTATTTTACGTATTATAGTTCCTTTCCACCAGTTGATTTAACGTCACTGTATGCCATTCATGTAGAACGATTGAAAAGTTTTTGTTGGGATAAGTTGGATAAGTTGCAACCAATTCAGTGCAGGAGTCATGCACAGCCTTTAAATGACAAGTCAAAACGTACAACACATCATCAGTTCAGGAAAATGATCGCCATAGAAAAGTTATTCTACGTTACGTAAAAGCGTAATTTAGTTAATATGTTTCGGGTTGTGAAAGTGATGAATAATGCAAGCATTACTATCTCGTTGTGAAAGGAAGATTCATCCATTAAGGTAATCACGTTATAAATGCAATGGAACCAGTAAAGAAAATGTTCGAATAAGGACTGACATTCTCTTTTTTTTTTTTTTGCTAGGGGCTTTACGTCGCACCGACACAGATAGGTCTTATGGCGACGATGGGATGGGAAAGGCCTAGGAGTTGGAAGGAAGCGGCCGTGGCCTTAATTAAGGTACAGCCCCAGCATTTGCCTGGTGTGAAAATGGGAAACCACGGAAAATCATCTTCAGGGCTGCCGATAGTGGGATTCGAACCTACTATCTCCCGGATGCAAGCTCACAGCCGCGCGCCTCAACGCGCACGGCCAACTCGCCCGGTACTGACATTCTCCATGATGTTAACTATATGTGTTCTAACGATCGACTGAACAACAATGTACGAATTGAATACACTCCATAGCTCATCTTTTCTTAATTGTATTGATTGATTACTTGTCCTTTTCAAAGACAATACATGCTAATCCTACTAAATTAGTTAAGGTACTATTAAGACAGTAACCTTCCGTATTATTCGTACCGTGAAATTGAAATCACATTGGATGGACGCTATGGCGCTCAGTGGAAAGTTGAGATAAATTAACATGGTTAAGCCATTGGCTCTCAGGCTGGACATTATAAAGCGAGTTTTGTAAAGACGTTATTTATATTTACAGTGGAGGTGGTACGCCTCAGAACAAGAAGTACAATTACTGTATAGAATTATGGAAATATGAGTCCTAAAATAATGTCTTCTGAGAAATCAGCAGTTGTTTACATTAATATAAGAACAGTGTATTTTCTATGGTGAGAGCTTTGGTAAGAAATTAATGAGGAAATAGAATGCAGCCGTTTGTCACTCCGTATTACGCAGCATAACTTTGTGTTTCTATCAAGAGGATGCTGAAGCAAACGGCAATACATAAGAGTTCGTAGTACGTTAACATATTCCACACTCCGTACACTGTACCAGTCGGGTAGGCTACTTTCATGTTTGTTGAATCGGATCATGTTTGGATATAACAATAATTACTATCGTTTAATTCTGTTTAATGATTTAAGGATTTAATTATATATGTTTTCCCTGGACTTACAGCATACGAACACATAATGGAATCCTATTATTCCACGCAATAAATGGCAGATATGATTTTCTGTTATGGGCAAGCAAATGAAAGCAACCTGCTGACATGTAAGTAGTAAGTTATATTGAAAATTATACAGCACGCAGGCGTGGAGTACTATTCGTGAAGGGCCGGTGACCTTCGATGTTAGGCCCCTTAAAGCAATAATCAACTATTCGTGAAAATCTTTAATATTCTGTTCTAACGACTTTCGAAAACGGGAAAGCAACACCAACCACGGATCATGGCAGATTTCGAACAGTTCGCACATCTAGTATGGTGCAATGAGTACTACAACGAGTGGATGGCGATTCCAGAAAGAGTGTACCAAGAACCGGAGATAAAGGTGTCCTCCATGAACAGTTGCTGTGCCCGTACCACTTACAGAGAGTCCAAGGTCTGATGCACACAAAACTTCCCGGTAGAAGACTTGCTGTTCTTATAGCACATAATGCGTGCCATGAGACTAAATTTTCTTCAGCGAAGTCCCTGGAAATGGTTCATGTTGATACAGTGGTCTGTAACAATCGTGCTACTTGTGCCCTGATGGTGAACACTATAATAGTTGGATCTGTGTGTGCTTGTCGAAGGATCAGACGATTCCTCTCTCCTGGTGGCCAGTCGAGGGCGTCATGAGCCCAGTTGCCATATGCGTACCCTCACGCATCTACTGGTCCAAACACATCCTATCAGTCCGGTCAGAGTAGCCTGAATTAATCTCCCAGAAGATACTGATTTTATGACCTGTGTTTGAAGAACGTGTATTCCCTGTTTTGATGCATGCTACCTCGTCTCTAAGTACTGGAACGATTTTTCAGAATATCCTTTAGAGTTCTCTGTTGGAGAATTCTTCTCAACAGTAAACGTGTATCCATCGTTTTCAGTGGCAGCCATTTGTTGAAGATTCTGGAATTAGTAAAGTGGGATATGTCATGACAGAGGTACGCTCAGTATCATACAGACAATGGCTATGAATGCGTTCCGGCGTAGATGCATTCAAAATTCAGATATTTTGCAGCAATTCACAGCATCCTTGCGATGATATAATGCAAGCTGCTTCACAGGCCTAGAGTTCATCGAGTGTACGATCCACAAACTCGTATCCCCACCCTGTTGAAATTTTTTTAACTTTTTGCGGACACAGATGCCATGCCGATGTTACAGCCTCTGATCCTCTAGTGTGATACGTGGTTACACAGAAATCTCCTGGAAATTTCATGTTCTATTGTTCTTTATCTGTTGATGGAATTATGGTCAGTAAAAATAATATTTACTTCGATCTTTTGAAGGTAATGTTTACAAAATCAGAAGATTTATAAGAAAGATCTATTCCAAATAGTTCCAAATAAATTTCTTTTTTTTTTTGTTAGGGGCTTTACGTCGCACCGACACAGATAGGTCTTATGGCGACGATGGGATAGGAAAGGCCTAGGAGTTGGAAGGAAGCGGCCGTGGCCTTAATTAAGGTACAGCCCCAGCATTTGCCTGGTGTGTAAATGGGAAACCACGGAAAACCATTTTCAGGGCTGCCGATAGTGGGATTCGAACCTACTATCTCCCGGATGCAAGCTCACATCCGCGCGCCTCTACGCGCACGGCCAACTCGCCCGGTCAAATAAATTTCTACCATTGTTGTTGTTTCTATGACAACCAGTAACATGGGCAATTTTCGACTGTACTACTACTACTACTACTACTACTACTACTACTACTGCTATTAAGGTAACTTAGGGAGATCCCGACATGAGGGAGAACTCGACACTTTTAAGCTTAGCGCCCCTGGTAACCACAGTACTCTACAGGTCGAACTAGTAACTACATGTATTGGAGCCGTAGGGTGTTGTGCTCATGGTGATCCTGGTAGAAGACGATTATCACTATAAATACAAGACATCTGAATAGTTGAAGGTGAGTATGTAAGTGATATATGATGTAAAAGTAACGTACTATAAGATAATGAGTTGGTTGTAGAACGAAATACGTAGATATGCGATATTTTTAAGGCAATATTTGAGGTTAGGCGCACAAAGCACGTTTTGGAGAAGCGGCCATGTCATTTCCAAATCGCCAATCATTCAGCGTGGTAAGTGCTGCCACCTCTTGCCTGCCAATGTAACTCGGGGAGATGTCGACATGACAAGCGTGGGAGATCTCGACACTGTCATTTATCCGTACAATCCCGATATCCTCCAAGAAGACATTTTTGAATACGACCTTGTGCAAGACGAAAATGGTTCAAATCACGTACATGTTGGAGAAGATATTGCTGTCGAAACTAAGGCCCGTAGTCCTACATTATCACAGGAACATGAAGCCTCACCTGCATTTACACCTCCGAGTTGCTCAGTCCAGGAGTTATCTCCTGTTCCGATATTAAGACTCCTATCTGGAAAAGGAAGAGGAAGAAGAGTGCAAGAATCCGCCATGGTGACTTCTCAGGATTACCGACAAAAGTTAAGGAAGACGAAACGCGTAAATGAACAGAATCCCTCAAATCTAAACAAAACAACGAGAACTCGGCGTGTTGGTAGTGGGGAAGCTTGTTCCTCAAGCAGTCTTAATTGCTCTGAGAATTACTGCGCAGTATGTGATGGCTATTTCTATGACGACAACCGAAATGAGGCATGGGTCCAGTGTAGTGGGGAATGCAGGAAATGGTTCCACGAGATGTGTGTAGAAAATGGAAACGACGAACAGTTTATATGTGCCCACTGTGTACAATAGCTGTGTAACTCTTCTGAGGTCCTACCTAGTGTCAGGTTCTCCCTAAGTGCGGGAGAAGTGGACATTTTTGCATCGTTTATTTATTTTCTAATTTACAATGATATCAAGTTTTATTTTTGGCCATAAATAATAGAAAACATACACTAACTGTCTACAAATTCACCAGGTAAAAATTGAACTATTTTGCAAATAAAGCATTATCAAAATTACAGGTTTTTGCTTAGCGTGTCGAGATATCCCTAAATTACTATACTACTACTTGTCGTGAATTGTGTATACTGAACAGGTTTGCTTTCTATACTTTCGGCGAGAAGTAACTTCTTGATCACTGACACACGGGATCAAGGGAAAGCAACATTGTCAGAGTACATCATTAATAGCGGAGTATGGTGGTGGTGGATTATTAAGAACTACCTCGTTCTTCTGAATTCCTTTAACGGATCTCGAGAGTGCCAGGCACGAATTTTAACTCTGACAAAGGCCCACCCAGTGAATTCCTTTTCCTCTCACTCTCCAGGTTAGTGCTGAGGATGTATACTACGCTTGACAAAAAAGAAGCACACCAGGAATGCGTTTTCATTTTGTTGCAAATGTCGGCATGCAGTTACATCTCAAGCAGATAATCAAGTGACTACTGCAGTGATGCGATTAGTTGAACGGTATTGCTACCGGAGGTCGTAAACGAGCTGCCACTCATGAAGGTCATATTCGCACGTAGAACCCCATTTCTGGTTGTGAAAACTCGTCGACCATTCAACATGCTTCTGTAATGAAATCAAGGAGATATCGCCCATTCACTAAAGCTTGACAGGGAGCACATTATTAAAATGCGTGAGGCTGTATGATTGTATCGACGAATCTTAACGTCACTTAGGCTACTCTGACCGGACTGTTAGGATGTGTTTGGACCAGTAGATGCGTGAGTGTACGCATATGGAAACTGGGCTCATGACGCCCCCGACTGACCACCAGGAGAGAGGATTCGTCTGATCCTTGGACAAGCACAAACAGATCCAACTGTTACAGTGTTCACCATCCAGGCACAAGTAGCACTATTGTTACAGACCCCTGTATCAACACGAACCATTTCCAGGGGCTTCGCTGAAGAAAATTTAGTCTCATGGCACGCATTATATATCCTGCCATTGACTCCCACCAATCGTCGTCTCCGTTTACAGTGGTGTCGTCAACCACAAACCTATTCTGTAATGAACTGGAGCCAGGCTGTCTCTAGTGACGAATCCAGGTTACCTTTGTGCACTGTCGACGGCCGTGTTCGTGTCTTGAGGACTTGTGGTGAGCGTATCAATCCTGCCTTTGCTGTGGAGCAACACACTGCCCCCACTGCCAGTGTGCTGATTTGGAAGGGGCCCATCGCATAAAACAGTCGGCCACCCTACTAATGATGCGTGGGACATGACAACATAGCTGTCTGTGAGATCCTGCGGTCCCATGTGTTGCTTTTCAAGACAGATCTTAAACAAATCAATGCAAAGTCACACACAGCAAAAGCATCACAAGAATGCCTCTGCAAGAATGCCACATTTCCGCGATGTATCCTATCGTCAGATTTATCGTCTATCGAAGATGTATGTATCCATCTGGAGCACCAACTTCAGCAGCCTAGGATTATACACGATCTACAGGACCAGTAGCATCGAATATAGATATATGTGCCGTAGGATACCATACAAGACCTGTAGGTCTACATGCCCACCAACAGGGCTTTAGACTTGCCCTTCGAGTGTTTATTTTCCAAATTAAATTATCCCTTTGCTCCGATAGTGCAATAACCTACTTACAGCTACGTTACAACTACCCATACCAAGTTTCATGCGATTCTAACAACTCCTCAAAACGCATTTTTTCTTTCTTGACAACGGGTGTATTTCAATCGATCTAATATTTAATTACTATTTTGTTCACCGAAGAGGATTTGTTGCAATGGCCACGCATCACCTCGTGATAAGCAGGGCTTTAGGCTGAGCAGCGACCGCTTGGTAGACCAAGGCCCATCAGGGCTGTAGCACTATGGGGTTTCTTTGTTTCCACTTAAGTCTCCAGCAAGCGACAGAACATCATCTCATATTTTCTGCTGTAGTTGACAGCACAAAAATTGCTATCCTTTCAATAAGGCTCCAAGAAATGGGAAACTGTCGGCGAGAGGGATGGAGAAGGAAAGTTTCAGGGTACGGAATTACAACCTAGACAATGGACGTAATGCAGAGGAAAGCGAACAGGTACTGCTGAGTCGGAGCGCTCGTGTACTGAATGACCTGCTAGGACACATCTTCTGCTAGTATTCAAACAGTGATTTCTACGGAAACCATGTTAAGCAAACTGTCAGTGATGTGAATTTGCTGTGCCAACAATATCCTGAAGTGTGTCCAAGCTACACTGAGTTGCTTGTCTACAAGGCACATCACTGTACTTTGTACCAGGTCTCAAGACTCGTACTGACGAAGTGAATGGGTCGCATAAACAAGGATATATTAGCACCTTTACAAATTCAATTATAGCTTAGGATGTAGAATTTCACATTATCCTCATAGAATTTCGTTGTAGAGGCTGACAGTACAGCCTCACATGGAAATAGTTTATAAACTAATCTACTCGGTGCTGACAGTGGGCTAACAAACCAACCAATAACAGAAACTAACTCACGGAAACTCGCGCAATGCTGTCCTCAGCTGCCTGAGATCTGCCTTCACCTACTGCGGTTGTCACGCTGCGGTGAGATTTACTGAAGGAAGAAGAAATCTACCCACATCGACGTAGGAAACGCAAACTGTGTTAATAGACGAGGTTCTAACGTACGTTCCATAGCAATGGAGACAGGCTCAAAAATCAGAACGAAACCAGTACCGTAAAAAAAGTATTAAAGTCCACAGTATTGTCTTCTTCTTCTTCTTCTTTATGTGTTTACCCTCCAGGATCGGTTTTTCCCTCGGACACAGCGAGGGATCCCACGTCTACCGCCTCAAGGGCAGTGTCCTGGAGCTTCAGACTCTACGTCGAGGGATACAACTAGGGAGGATGACCAGTACCCCGCCCAGGCGGCCTCACCTGCTATGCTGAACAGAGGCCTTGCGGGGGGATGGGAAGATTGGAAGGGATAGACAAGGAAGAGGGAAGGAAGCGGCCGTGGCCTTAAGTTAGGTACCATCCCGGCACTTGCCTGGAGGAGAGGTGGGAGACCACGAAAACCCACTTCCAGAATGGCTGAGGTGGGAATCGAACCCACCTCTACTCACTTGAGTGGACCACGTTCCAGCCCTCGTACCACTTTTCAAATTTCGTGGCAGAGCCGGGAATCGAAGCCAGACCTCCGGAGGTGGCAGCTAAGCACACTAACCACTACACCACAGAGGCGGACTTACAGTATTATACGATCGGTGCAGTCTCCTACATTCACATTAATTCAGTATTTTTGCATGCAACTTCCCAGCAATGGAGTTCAAGGTACGATTACTATCAGTCGATGCTCTGATAGGTATACTGTAACTCATTTGGTCGTAGGTACTGCAATACCACTTTCTGGCTCAGTGAGGAAATGAATAGTAAGCTACCTCAGACCTAATATTGCCTAGTATATCTCATAACAGCGCTGGCGTGGTTATTTGTTATTCTCTTTGAACACATGATCTTTTGGTGGTGCTTTCTACGTTTCCAATGAACAACACTAGTGTCAGAGTTCTTGGCTGGTCTTCTGTTCAGAGGGGGCAGGGTTTGATTCCCATCCCGACTGGGGATTTTAACTCAGGGTCTGAGTGTTTGTGTTCGTCCTAATATACTTCTATATCTCTACCTATAACTACCATCAAAATACACAATCATGAATACACCCCTCCGTATAGGGTTGGCGTCAGGAAGAGTATGTGGTCGGCTCCTTGACTGAATGGTCAGCGTAGTCACCTCTGGTTCAAAGGGCCCCTGGTATGATTTCCGGCCGGCTCGGGGACTTTAACCTTAACTGGTTATTTCCCTTGGCTCGGGGACTGGGTGTCTGTACCTACACCAATATTCCTGCAACTTACACACCGCACTGTTCCTCCACTACAAAACACGCAGTTCCCATAAAACAGTGGAAGTTAATGAAACAGCCACCACTGCATTAAGAGATAAATGGAAATTGTTTTTCTGTTATTTGTTTTAAGTCACATCGACAAGGATAGGTCGCATGGCGACGTTAAGATTGAGAAGGGCTAGAACTGGGAAGGAAGACGCCACCCACCCTCGTTGGAGGGTCTGCTTTAGAGGGACTTTACTAGGCTAGGAATAGTCACACGAAATTATTCTTTTTAGGAAGAGTAGGTGGCCGTTAACCTAGGCCAAATTCACATCAAATGTCAAGACAAATAAAACTAGCAGAGGTCAGTTAGTAGTAGTAGTAGTAGTAGTAGTAGTAGTAGTAGTAGTAGTAGTAGTAGTAGTAGTAGTAGTAGTAGTAGATCTCTTGGAATAAGAATTTCAACGAAATTTTATCCTTAGTCTGTCCACGGATCACTAGATTACTAGATGAAACCCCAAGAATGTGTCATCACCAAGCTCCTGTACTGTTAATATGAGGAAACTCATGGGATAAAAACATGTTAAGGCGGCATTTGAAGTCCGAAGACCACTCAAATGTCCGATGTTATACACTATCCCTTCATGATCTTAAGTGGGGAACTACACCTATAAGGATAAAAATTTGTCAATTTTCAATTTATTTTTTTCTACATCCTTCCTCTTCGAATCACTGCAACAATTTCTTTGATATGTATCATACTTTTGAATTTATGACCAAAAACGTGCAGGACTGTCACCGACGTTTTCCTACACATTGGCAACTTAATTGCTCGTTTCCCGAAACTTTGGATTTTCAAACCCGTTTCCTTAGTAACTGCCAGAGTTTTCAAGATAATGTAGTGAAATTTAGTATACATGTGTATCTTATAGGGAAGAACAATATGACCTAGAACTGTTGCTGTACATGTCATAGTTTCGGTTTTCTAAAATTATTCTGTGAGAAAACTAGCAAAAAATATACACTTTAATATAAGCTTTTTAAAAAATATTTCTTCTTTATAGAATCCAATGATTCTACGTCAATCTCTTGGTACTGCATTAGTAAATACAATGAAAAAAGAATTTTTGAAAAACAATGATATTTGTGTAAAATATTAGGGAAACGGTGGAACAGTGCACAATATGCAGCCGCCATTTTCAATGCCTAATTTCATGAAATAAATTCACCATATGACTTGTAAATAACTGAACGTATTGACAAAGCGTAGTGTAATTGGCAGCCAAATTACAAGTCTTTAGTACGTTCTGTTGCTGAGGAATACAAGAGTGAAGTATACATTTTTTTGGTTGTTATAGGTGTAGGTCCCCCTTAAATACCTTATTGTATATAATATAGAAGTATGACTTACTCCCCAGATCGATAACCGTCATTTCTGAGAGTAACTAATAACAATAATAATAATAATAATAATAATAATAATAATAATAATAATAAAGTACATTGCTAGCCATACATAGAGCCTCATTAATCTTTTAACGCCGATTACTTAAGGGCCAAAGCTAGGTTGGACGGTCCTAGCTGCTTGGGCAAGAAAACAGCATGACCCAAATCACGACCAAGAGATCCTCTGCCGGGCTGAGTGGCTCAGACGGTTGAGGCACTGGCCTTCTGACCCCAACTTGGCAGGTTCGATCCTGGCTCAGTCCGGTGGTATTTGAAGATGCTCAAAGACGTCATCCTCGAGTCGGTAGATTTATTCCCACGTCAAAAACTCCTGCGGGACTAAATTCCAGCACCTGGACGTCTCCGAAAACCGTAAAAGTAGTTAGTGGTAAGCATCACGACTCTATGCTTGAGTGTATGAGTTAAGCACTTCATAACTCTGAAAGGAAGGCAACGTAACCCGTATATCGTACAGTGTGTGGTTGTGGTCCCACAGCCGGGTAGCGTACAACCACACAGGCCAGTGCAACGGAACCTAGTTGTGGTGATAGCAGCATATGGTACAGGTTCTAGATGAACAGTCACGGGAGGAGGTGAGTATAATTTTAACTATTTACTTACAAATATTGAAGCACACTTCTTCATAGACCCGGCAGATCACGCTTACCTGAAATCGAAAAGAAAATCAAGATTAGTTATTGAATAATTTCCTCAATAAAAACTGCAGTGGAAGTGACTAAATATCTCATGCATATTTCAAATAAATGCATTGAACAGAAGGATGTTGATTAGAGGGTTTAACACGGAAGGGATGTACGCAATCGGAAATATCAAAATAATCAGTAACTTAATATTGTCTAATACTATCCGGAAAGAGCCTGCGTGGCTTCCGTGGTTCAAATCCCGGTCACTTCATGTGAGATTTGTACTGGACAAAGCGGAGGTGGGCCAGGTTTTTCTCCTGGTAGTCCGGTTTTCCCTGTCATCTTTCATCCCACCAACATTCTCCATTATCATTTCATTTCACCTGTCATTCGTTAATCATTTCCCCAGAGGAGTGCGACAGGCTTCGGTAGCCGACACAGTTCCTATTCTCGCCGCTACATGGGGGCTTCATTCATTCCATTCCTGACCCGCTCGAATGACTGGAAACAGACTGTAGATTTTCATTTTACTATCCAAAAATACTAATGCAACCAGCGAAGTGGGCGGACGCATAGTGCCGAGTGTGTGACAAGAGTGCATACATATAAGAATAGGAGTGTCAACCGAGCAATACAGATGTGCTATAGGGAGGTGACATTGTAGGATGAAAGTGAAATTCATTCAAAATATCAACAGTTCCTGTAAAATTATACAAATAATGTTAACATAATTTATTTTGATGGTGCTATTGGCGGGTGGTGGTGAGCTGATTGAACCCGAGCCCTGGACTGTCTTGAGAGGATAGTGAAAAGCAGAAGGAGGTTTTGAAGGACGTATGTAAAGTCGATAATACTAGGAAACTATTGATGGATCAAACCAGAGAATTCTAAGACTTAAAAACAGAACTAAGTGATATCAAGGAGAGCTTGGTTCAAAATAACCTTGAGTTGGATGAAATTAAGAATAAAGTTCTGGACATAGAAGAAAGGGTAAGGAGGCTTGAGATGAAGGAATTGACACGAGAGAGGAAAGATATGAGGAGAAATATAATTACATATGGACTGGCTGATTCGGAGAAGGAAAATGCTAACGATATGTTTGAAAAATAATCCCCTTAATACCAGAAAAAGTGAGAGTTGAGTGTACTGACAGTGACATTGATAGTGCTTTTAGAATAGGGAAAAATACGGAAAGAAGACCAGTTAAAGTATGCATGGTGTCAAGTCCAAAAACCCGAAAATAATTGGATAACGCGAAACACTTCAAAAGATCGAAAATTTGGATTAAGAAATAATTTCATCCGGAAGTCAGGACTAAAAGCATTTATCACCGGAAACAGGCTTGTGATTATAGGAAATTCTTGTTCTAGAAAGTGGTCTGCTAATCAGCTGCGGGAGATGGACCAACGAACAGAGATACAACCAATGCGAAAGTTTAGTATCACGGCGGGCGACCGCGGAAGTGATAACTCAACAGCAGCAGTAGTAGTAGTGGTAACTGAGCAAAGCGGAATATAAGTATTAATGACTCGCCGAAGAGCTCGAGACATTCTCATCCAAGCCAAGCTGCCATGAAGAAAAGGAACCTCACCGGAAGGAGGACACCTAAGGAAAGAAATAAAATAAATAACGTACGGCACCATTGAGTTTAAGTTTAAAGGCCATATGGGCGAAAAAAGGGGATGGAAAGAGCGCAGGAAGAGACAGCTATAGAAAACGAAATAATTAATCAAATGGATCAATTATTCAATACGAGGACATAACTAGGATGGAACATAGGAATAATAAATATCGAAGGAATGTTGGGTCAACTGGATAACGATGAGGTGAAGGAATGAATGCGGGGTAATGAGAGTGCGGGGATGACAGAGACTTGACTACCAGTAAGCTGAGATTTACAGTTTTTAGTAGTTGCTTTACGTCACACTGACACAGGTAGGTCTTATGGGGACGATGGGACAGGAAAGAGCTAGGAGTGGGAACGAAGCGGCCGTGGTCTTAATTAAGGTTCATCCCCAGCATTCTCCCGGTGTGTGGAAACGGGAAAGCATGGAAAACCATCTTCAGGGCCGCCGACAATGGAGTTTGAACCCACTATCTCCCGATTAATGGATACTGGCCGCATTTAAGCGACTGCAGCTATCGAGCTCGGTGAGATTTACAATTACAGGGTTGTAACATTTGGAGTAAATCGAAACACAGAAGAGTGAAAAGGTGAGGCATCCGGGAGGGATTTCGGTCTTGATAAAGAATGAAATATGTAACCAAGGAGAGCGAGTGGATTCAGGCCCAGATGATATTTGGTTGAAGATAACAAAAAGAAGGGAGGGGTGGAGAGAGAATTATTCATACGTTTGTTTCTGCTACAACCATCCAATGGGGTCTCATTTTGACAAAAAACATTTTTGATGAACTTATTTACGTAGTAAACCAGATTAAATTAAGAAATTGAAGAGGCGGAAATAATTATAATGGGAGATTTTAATGCCCGAATTGTGAAAAATATCCAGTATACGATAGAGGAGTATTAACAGAAAGTAGAAGAAGAAGTAAAGCTAAAGAATGCAACAAGAATGGAAAGAAACTATTAGAAATGTGTGCAGCAGAAGACTTATATATACTAAATAGTAGGGAGTTGGAGGATTAAATAGGGAATTTAACTTATATAGTTGATTCAGGAGGGAGTACCAAAATTTAGTTATGGCAAATAGAGAGGCACTGAATTATATTAAAGTTATAAAGGTAAATAACTGGACAGCTTCTCATCATTTCCAAGTGGTTATTCCATTGCTAAAATGTGAAGGGAAAGCAAAATAAACAAAGCAGATTAATAATGCGCAGAAAGAGTTGGTAAGGTACAGATGGAATGAGGAACATAGAGATGAATTGAGAGATTATTACGGGGGAGAAACATTCGAAATTTTGACAAAATGACAGAGAATAATAACATAGAGGAAGCAATAAGAAAGATTGAACGATCGACAGTAATCGCTGGTAAAAAAATGACTGTAGGAAAGAGATGGGAAAACAAATAAAACTTGTGGTATAATGATGAATGTATGAAAATTTAGAAATTGGGTGGAAATAGTTAATAAGTTTAATTGTAATGATACGTGTAGTAATAGATAAACCAATAGTAATAATAATGCATATATCTAAAAACATTTTGGATTACAACAAATTATTACTCTCACCCCAGTTACAGGTGAATCGAAACTGGGGGATGGGAGTGTTCTATTCCACAACGTGAATCGTACCCGAGGTCTGTTTCCAAAGAAACCATTCAAAAACGTGCTATATGTTACAAGTTGGAGGAAACTGCGATAAGTATTTTAGATGCACTAAGAAACACTGGGACTTTTAATGATCTCTGTAAGTATGTTCACTGATTAAGTGAAGACCTTATGAAGCAACGGAAGAAAATGGCAGTGCCGTTTAGTTTCTTATCGCCAACACATTTTAAAACAACCACCACCACGTACCGCTAACACAAGAAGCACCAAGAGACTAGACCACAGTATAAAGACACTAGAATATTTCAAAAGATGGAGGCTGAGGAAAATGTTAAACAGAAAATATTCGTCCAGATGACTCAGTGGTTACACACTCAGAGCCGCAGAACTTATGAAACATTTCCCAAATAGGGTTGTATGGCCCACGAGAAAGGCATCTCTAGTCGAAATATGCGCGTATTCGGGTGCACAGTATCAGCCGGGTATCGAATTTTCCTCGCAAAATTGGAAAATCATGTATTACCCATATGTAAAAGTCGACAGATCTCCATAATTTCCATTAGAGGCCTGTCGATTTGTAGCCTATTCCTGTAACCACAAGACTAAGGAGATTACAGAACGACCAGAATGTGCAGTTAGGGGCGCGCAGCTGTGAGCTTGCACTCGGAAGATAGTGGGTTCGAACCCCACTATCCGCAGCCCTGAAGATGGTTTTCCGTGGTTTCCCATATTCACACCAGGTAAATGCCTGGGCTGTACCTCAATTAAGGCCACGGTTGCTTCTTACCTCTTTCCCATCCCATCGTCGCCATAAGACCTATTTGTGTCGGTGCGACGTAAAGCAACTTGTGTAAAAAAGAAAAAAGGTGATGAATACTGTTACTGCTACCTTCAACTCAACAATTTTGAAATCATTAATAACACTGAAAATAATTTCGCATTCTATGCAAACGACGATCTTGGATTCTGTCAACCCCTCATATGGATTATTGTCGTCTCGAAATATCCTGGAAATAAGCACGTGGAGAAAGGTCGATGCTGAAAGTGAATGCACAGCAGAAAGAGCTGTGAAATGTCAGAATATTCAGTGGCTTTTAGTCTGCATTTCTGCCATACTATGTTTAAAATATGAGTCCTTGGAGAGCGACAGTGTAGTGTAACGTCTCTCATACATTTATGGTGCAGTTAACAGGCAATGAAAACAGTATTAGCGAGTATTTTCATACCATCAGTAATTCAGTCATCAGTACTTAATTGCTAATATCAGTTAAATAATTATATACGTGTTCTAGTCATTTACTGTGACATCGAATTTGCACGGTGTATCTATAGTTTGATAATTACAGAAATTTAACTGCATTAAATCCTCGAAAACAACGACAATAACATGAAATTCATTAAGTTGCTATGAACATCAGATGAATTCGTAGTGTTCTAGTCGTTTTAATTGATAGTCTACAACACGTGCACACGAGGAATTAGTTTTGATAATTCCCACTAGTGTGAGTTCGATCCGTAACATGATAGGAAGTTATAGAAGCGAATTTTGAACCCTAATGATGGCAGCCCTGAAGAAGGCTGTACCTTAATTAAATACAAGGCTGATTCTTTCCCACTCCTAGCTCTTTCCTATCCCATCGTCGCCATAAGACCTATCTGTGTCGGTGCAACGCAAAGCAAATTTTAATTGTAAGAAGCGGATTTCAATTAATACCCACTTAACATTAGATTGACGGGTAACTACCATAGACTCAACAATAAATTTGTATAAATTCACCCAGAAATCGAAATCCGGATCTGAGTACTATAAAGTCTAAAAAGGTAGATTATTATGTTAATTTAGTTATTTGGAGTCCAATCTACAAGAGTGGTACAGAAATTTAATTTAATCAGAAAGCTTATCACTCGAGATCCTCATGTTTCCATCTCATAAAACAGTTGAGTCTGGATCCATTCAAGTAATCCATTGAAACCAGGAAGTTTCGAATTCAACTCCCGGGGGTAATCATCATTTCGAACCATCCTTGTTGCATGTATAAAATAAGCGACCGATTGAATACCACAGTTTGTTAGGTACTTGATTCCTGTACCCAAGGTTTCAGAATCGAAAACCGACACAAAGGTTTCATATTTAAGACCGTCTAGATGAAGGACATATGTGACAGTACTCTAGATTATATGGAATAGCGGTTCTCAACATTTGAGAGACCGCTGCCCGGTAAATTATTTTGCTATGGGACGAGGGCAGGGTCCGTACAAATGTACTTGTAACTACGAGGGCTGTGAATAAATTAATGGCAACATAGTCCAGACACTCGCAAGATATCGACCATGCGCAAATGGAATATGTACGCGGTCAGGTGGCGCTGTCGTCGATGTGTGGTGTGCATTTGACGGGAATCCAGTTGGGAGTGTTGTAGCTGTGTGGCGTTGAAGAGAAGAGTGTCAATTTCACCGCTCTAAACCAAACCAAAACAAACCACATGGCTCAACAGCCCCGAATGGCCATCGCCTACAAAGCTACCGTTGATCAGCCCGAAGGCCTGCAGATTATGAGGAGTCGTGTGGTCAACACCACGAATCCCTCTCGGCCGTTATTCGTTCTCTAGACCGGGACCGCCATCTCACCGTCAAATAGATCCTCAATTGTAATCATATAGGCTGAGTGGACATCGAACCAGCCCTATGATCCAGGTAAAAATCCCTGACCTGACCGGACCGGGAATCGAACCCGGGGCCTCCAAATAATAGACAGGCATGCTGCCCCTACACCGCTGGGCCGGTCTCAGTGCTCTAAAAGGTTTTCGAAAGGCGATCAGCGTTCGTGGATTAAAATGAAGGTAGCCCGTGGTAAAAATGCATCAGAATGTTATCGAGGATTTTGTGAAGCCTGTGGTGAGAATGCATTACCGTACAGGACGTTTACGTTTCGTGCGGGTTGAAATGAGACTGCGGATTTGCACCGCACAGATCGGCCGTACATCGCCAAGATCGGATTGACATCATGAGTGGTCTTATTTCCGTAGACCACCGATGGACTGTCCGGGAAATATCCTGACGTGGCATCTGAACTCCATCGCCTTGCCAACGGTCCCCTACTACTTCCCGACAGTTTGCAAATGCATAGACTAAAGCTAGATGCAATTATGTAAGTGAAATACCTTGGCAGGAAGAACATGATTTTTGATCAGATGACTACATAATTATCAACACAAAAAACAAAGGGAAATGAAGTAGTTGGTTAATAATGTATAAGAAAATGGGGCAGCAAGTAAGCTATTTTGACCAACATAGCAAGCGGATTATTATTGTACAGATAGACACCAAACCAATGCCCACGAATAAATCCAGTTAAAAGGATGACGAAGAATTCGAGAGAATATATGATGTGATAGAGGATCTGATACAATACCTAAAAGGAGATGAGAATCCAATTGTAAACGGAGATTGGAATGCTGTGGTAGGTCAAGGAAGAGAAGGTAATGTATTAGGATAATTCGGGTTGGGGAAAAGGAATTAAAGTGGAATTCGGTTTGTAGAAATCTGCACCAGTCATAGTTTAAGACGTTCCAAGTATTCGGTTCGAACACCACAAACGACGGCTGTATACGTGGACAAGTCTTACAGCCACGGGAAGGTATTAAGAAGACATTATTATGATTAGACAGAGATTCAGGAACAAGGCACTGGATTGTAAAACCTTCCCAGAAGCTGACGTGGACATCGACCACCACTTAGCGGCCATGAATTACCGTCTGAGGTTGAAGAAAGGGAGGGATGTAAGGAGATGGGATCTATACAAATTGAAAGAAAAGAGTAAGGGATTGTTTCAAGGAACATGTTACACAAAGACTACACCAAAAGTCTGAAGGAAACACACCAGATGAAGAGTGGAGAGTCATGACGCAGTAGGGCTGCTGAAGAAAGGTTAGGAAGAAAGGCAAGAACAAGTAAAATAACTCAGAAGATATCAGACCTGGCTGACGAACGGCGAAAGTACAAGAATGCAGAAAAATGAGGAAGGCAGAAAAGAATACGGGTGATGAAAGGATGAATTAGGTACAAAGTGCAAGACAGCTAAGGAATAATGGCTGAAAGAGAAGTGAGAGGATCTTAAAGGTTGCATGGTTGTAGGAAAGATACATGCTGCATATAGGGTAATCAAAGAAACCTTTCGAGACAGGAAAAGTAGATTGCGAGAATATTACGAGCTCAGGTAGAGAGCCACTTACAGGGAAAGAAGAGAAGGCAGAAAGATGGCAAGGATATGCTCAACAATGTATGAATGGGAAGAAGTAGATGCTAAGGTTCTGTAACAAGGATAGGTTGTTGATGTTGATGAAATGGAAGACCTAATTTTGAGGCCAGAATTCGACAGAGCTGCGAGAGACCGAAATAGGAACAAGGCACCTGGAGCTGATGATATATCCACAGAATTGCTGACTGCCATAAGAAAAACAGGCATGCAGACGGTATTCCATTTAGTGTGTAAGATATATGATACAGGAGATATGCCATTCCAAGTTTAGACAGAATGTTTTATTAAAATTATTTCCAAGAAATCAGGTGCTGACAAGCATGAAAACTACCGCGCCATTAGTTCAGTATCTCATGATTGCAACATTTCAACACGTATTATTTATAAGAGAATGGAAAGTCAAGTTGAAGCTGAGTTGGAAGAAGATCAGTCTGGCTTCACAAGACATTTAGAAATATGTGAGCCAATCTTACCTTTACGTCTGATGTTAGAAGATCGAATTAAGGACAGTTCCACGTACATGACATTCGCAGATCTTCAAAAGTAATTCGATAATGCTGATTGGACCAAGCTATCTGGGGTTCTCGAGGTGATCGGAATTAGATATCGAAAAAGAAGGATTATTTAAAATCCGTACAAAAATTAGTGTGCAGTGATAAAAATCGAGGGCTATGAAAAAGAAGCAGCAATCCAGAAAAGGGTGAAGCAACGTTGCAGTTTGTCCCCTATCCATTTCAGTGTTTGTATAGAACAGGCGGTAAAATAAATCAAGGAGGAATTTGGAAAGAGAATCACAATCCAAGGAGAGGAAATGAAATCTCTCAGATTTTCCGATGATATTGTTATTTTATCCGAGTCTGCAGAAGTCAGTTTAAAATGAGAATAAATAATTCCAAAACAAATGTAATGGAATGCAGTCAAACGAAGTCAGGTGATGCAGTAAATGCTG
The DNA here is from genome assembly GCF_040414725.1 of Anabrus simplex. Classification (NCBI taxonomy): domain Eukaryota; kingdom Metazoa; phylum Arthropoda; class Insecta; order Orthoptera; family Tettigoniidae; genus Anabrus; species Anabrus simplex. The sequence continues at coordinate 890,318,024 of NC_090266.1, forward strand.
AATTAGGAAATGATGTCTTAAAGGAAGTGGATAAATATTGTTACGATGGAAGAAGTATGGAGGATTTAAAACATGCAGGCTAGCACAAGCAAAAAGGCATTTCTTAAGAAAATATGTTTTCTCACTTCGTACATTGATGTACGAACCAGGAAAATGATTTTGAAGACTTTCGTCTGGAGCGTGCCATTGTATGGAGGTGAAACATGGATAATAACTAGCTCAGAAAGAAAAATAATATAAAGTTTGAAATGAGGTGTTATAGAAGAATGCTGAAGGTTAAATAGATCGAAACACAAATAAAAAGATACTTAATCGAATTGGTGCGAGGAGAAGGATTCGGCGAAATTTGACCAGAAGAAGAGGTAGAATAATAGGACCCATCTTAAAAGACACCCAAGAATAGTTCAGTTAGTTTTTAAGGCAGTTGTAGGCGGTAAGAATGGTAGGGGTATATCAACGCATGAATACGAAAAACAGATGAGAGAAAATGCAGGATATAGTAGCTACTTAGAAATAAAAAGGTTAACAAAGGATAGGGTGACATGGAGAGGTGCATCAAACCAGTCTGTGGACTCATGATCGAATTATTATTATTATTATTATTATTATTATTATTATTATTATTATTATTTCTGCCACTCTTACCATATCCTCATACGGTAGTGGGTGTCACACATTTGGACTTGGCACATTTTTATGGCTGGATGCCCTTTCTGTCGACAACCGTAAATGGAGTTGTGCATTCCACAGCGTGTTGTTTTGGTGGTTAGTAGTGCAGTTTGCTGAGTGTAAATGAAGGTATGTGTGTTAAAACAAATTCAAACACCGAGATCCCGAGCCAGAGGAATTAACCAGACGCGGATAAAAAAACCCTAGCCTGGCCAAGAATTAAACCAGGGCCCTCTGACCCGAAGCCCGTTAGGCTGGTCATTCAACAAGGAACAATACGTCGTATTATTATCACTCGTGTGTACTATCCAACTCCCCACCTCTCGTATCGTCGTTACGCCTCGAAGTACCATTATGGGCTGGTTTACACGGGTAGAGTAGCGAGGCGAGTAGAGTGGATAGTAGAGCTACTAGCATCGTGTAAACGACGGGGATAGTAGCAAGTAGAGTAGAGTAGTTAGTAGGCAGTAGAGTAGAGTGGGTTTCCGCTGCGGTAAAGTAACTCTACCACTATCCTTCCCCCTCCACCGGAACCGAGCTCCGAGAGCTGGCGGAGAAGTCCGAGGACGCTCGATTTTTCAGCTGCTGCGTCATTCGACTCCTGTATTTGCATGTGTGTGCAGACGGTGGTATTACGTTGAGCGTTTATTTGGCGGCAAAATGAAGTGGACGGAAGAAGAAACTTGCAAATTTGTGGAGCTCTACAGCGAAAAAGAATGTTTATGGAACATAAACAGCGTTACTTATAGAAATAAGAATATGAGACGGGCGGCTGAAGAGGACTTGATTGCGAAAATGAGTAAAGAGGGTTTTGGGTTAACGGAACTGAAACAGAAAATAAAAAATTTACGATGTACATACAATCAAGAACTCATGAAAATACGAAGATCCAAGAAGTCTGGAGGTGGTGCCGCAGACATCTACACTCGAAAATGCAACATAAAATATAAACAAGTGTCAGCTGGATTTTCACTTAATATGAAGATTTCTCAAGTTTCAGTGTTACACAGCGTGTTCATCATGTGTCTCGACATGTTTAATTTAGGCAATACAATGGTGCAGGACTGTGTACAATAATCATATTAATAATATACATAGGGATCTTTTACATATCACTTGCCACTGCCGTTAATTTTCAGCAATAACAGTAATTTCCACAACAAATTGAATAGTTTCCATATGTTGTTTGGAATATCCAAAATAATTATTGTTTACAGTACAGTGTCAGATCTAGAAGCTTAAGCTCTACACCTGGGCCGTACAAGCAACGAACAAAAAAAATTAAATAGATCAATAATTGGGATATTTATGGCGAAGAAGCTACTGCAAATTAGGCCTACGCCAGCGTAATTTACAGTGTACTTATGGCCGGTTACGTCTCAAAACTCACGTGCGAAAATTAGTAGCAAATGGTATCAAAACTCACGACTGCAAACTAATAGCTAAATTAATATTCCAATGAGTCTCAAAATTCACGACTCCGGATAGCAGGTGCCTGCGATGACGGCAGGAGGGGTGAGGTGCGCGGTGACTCACTCACCTGGCCTCTCCTGAGGCCACGATACCATTAACATTAAATTTATATCAAAAGGAAAAATACGTTATATTACCTTTAAGACCACAGAAAAATGTTTTGATGATAATAATAATAATAGTAATAACAATAGTAATAATAATAAGAAGAAGAAGAATGTTGCATCCAGGAGATAGTAGGTTCGAATCCCACTGTCGGCAGCCCTGAAGATGGTTTTCCGTAGTTTCCCATTTTCACACCAGGCAAATGCTGGGGCTGTACCTTAATTAAGGCCACGGCCGCTTCCTTTCAACTTCTAGACCTTTCCTATTCCATCGTCGCCATAAGACTTATCTGTGTCGGTGCGACGTAAAGCCCCTAGCGAATAATAATAATACACCTCTGTGTCATTCACCGACAATTATTTACCCCTGTGTGTTGGGGTGGCAGAGTAACATCCACAGTATCCTCTGCCTATCGTAAGAGGTGACTAAAAGGGGCCCCAGGGGTACTTACATTTTTTAGAAAAGGCCCTTGTCTTTCTTTGCCCGAAACCTTCATTTTCTCTAAGTATGGGCCACCTTCCATTTTTTCCCTCTGATTAGTATTAATAAAGGATGGCTGCCCAGTTGCACTCCCTCTTAAAACAGTAATCACCACCACCACCTTTTCCTTCATTGTTTTCAACACTTATTGATTTTTAATTAACCTTTCCACATTTTCTTGGCTGGGGAAAGAACCACCATCATAAAATATCATCAACATCAGCGCTGTGGAGTCTTTTTTAAGTCATATAGCAACAGAACGTCAAAGATAGCGATTAGCTACTTCGCTATATTTTAGATAGAATTCTGACACATTTTAATTTATGATTTTATAAATTTGGTGACCCAAGTAGTCAATACTACGAGTATATAACATTGCGTTTCGTGTAATCGCGTGGGGGCGTGATGTAATATATTAATCTATGCTAAGTAAGGCATCTTGGAGTACATGACTCAGTCATACGTGTGGAGCATGAGTTCATATTATTTTCGGAAAGCGAATCAAAGACCGTTCATCATACTCGCCCACTTTCTGAAGGGAATGGAGATAAGTAATTTAATTTCCCTGCGATGAGATTCATGACCAAATTAATCTCTAATGAAACTAAATGAGTGAATTAACAGTCATAATATTTAATATCGGTAAAATAAAGTTTCTTATATAAGTAAATGCCGTCTTCTGGCCTCATAATAGAACTAAGCTCCGGTAATTACTACCAACTGAAAATTTATTTTAACTAGCAGCAGGCAATATACCTACTTTAATTTTATGTCGTCCGGCTGCATGGATACATGGTTAGCATGCTGGCCTGTGGTCCAATGGGTCCAGGGAGTCCCAGGTTCGACTCCTGGCCGGGATTTTCATTTTCATTTGTTAATTCCTATGGCTCGGGAACTGAGTGTTTGTGCCGTCTTCAGCATTGGACTTCATGGATTGCAAAAATAGAGGCGTATTTCTATTTTTCATCTATTCACATAATTCAATTGATTATCCAACCGTACCACTTACACCGAAAAATTTATTCATGATGCAACCGATTATTCTACTCGTGAGTTTTGAGACTCGTGGGTTCTGAGACGACACACTGATAGCCAATGGGTATTCTTTCTATAACTTTTGAAATGAATTCTGTAAAATTTCATTCGGATAAGATTTAGGTTGGCTGAAATACAAAAAAATGGAAATAGAAACATCACTACAGTCTAACTGGGGAAAGGAGTACCTCACCCCTTCACCGTGGAACAAAAACCTTCGCCAGAATTATGATCTATAATTAGACTAGAGCTCGTTCATATAGTTTTATCTTAGAAATCACCACTACAGTATTCACAGACGAAGACTGTAAAATCCTGAGGGGATGATTACACTGTCGTTACTTTTTGTACAATAATGAATAAAGTCATAAAAGTTCAATCGTTTGTGTTCCTGGATTAAAATACATGCTTGTACTGCCAGAGAACTGCTCCTTCATTAACAAAATGATTCCTGAGACGATCCCTCATGTTCTTGGCCAACTGTGTCGAGTTTGTCCCCCCATATTTCTCCATATTGCCAAGTTCTCTCAGAATTAATGCCGATGCCCCGAGTGTATCTCTCCTACTAAGCCAGCCTCTTACCCATTCCCTTTTTTCCTCATTTACTTCTTCTTTTAACGCTTCACTGACCTCTTGCAGTAATATGTTTGTAAATGTCTTTAAACACTTCCTTACGATGTGCTTACGTCTTGACATGGTGCTACTACTGTACTCTACTCTACTGTATGACTCTACCCCGTATGAACGATACGAGTGTCAACTCTACCAGACAGCGGTAGAGTAGAGTAACGTGGCTACTCTACTAACTACTCTACTCGCCTCGCTACTCTACCCGTGTAAACCAGGGGCCTATTCCACGAACGAACTTTGCAACTTTTCACTTTGCACTTTGCACTTTTCAGTTCAGATTTTGTTCCACTATCGCTTTTCAGATTTAGCTTGCAAAGTGAAAAGTGAAAAGTGAAAAGTTAGAAATCTTTTCACTTTTCAATCCTGTTATGTTCCTCTATTGGTACAGAAATGCAAAGTGCAAAGAAATGAAGTGAAAAGTTTTCATAAATCTTGCAAAGAGATGATTCCCTTTTCATATGTTAATTAACAAGTATGTACATTAGTTTCTCGGCGTAGAATTTGGTTTAGTGATATAAACACGTCACGACGTGAGCTTTTGTTAGCATCAAGTGAGGACAGTGATGAAGAATCCAATAATGGAACGTACAAAGACAGGATTAATTTTCATTACCTCACTTCGACGTAATAACGCGAGTGATTTCGTATTATCCCAAGAGGCTGACTATATTCTTGAAATGATCGGTAATTTATTGAAAGATAAAGAAATAAATTCCTTTCCAGAAAAGAACAAATTCTTATGTTTACATTTTGTAGTAAATGGTACCCCAGCTGTACTGTGTAACAGTAATGCATGGGACATCAAAATCAATTATTTGCAGAACTGTTACCAAAGTCGTAGATGTTATTGTAAATGTAATATTTGCTAACAGTACGTTGGCCTGATAATCCACTTAATATAGCGACGGGATTTCTAATGAAGGGTGAATGTCCTTCTGTGTGTGGATGTGTTGACGGTACTCTCGTTAACATTGATGTGTGTCATCATTTGAGAGGTTATCTTTAAAGTTGTCAAAAAAGGATATCACGTTTCTCCTTGACAACTTCCAGCACAGACAGCTTCTTGTAATAACCTTTCTTTCCCACGATAAAAACTTAAACGGTACGACAATTATACCGCCAATTTCGCCGCGAAAAGTAAAGCATTAAAATCATAGAGTATTAGGCCTATACAGTTTGCTCATAGAATAAACTCGATCGGATCACTCATTCGCAAAGACTTTTCACTTTGCGAAGAAATTGAAAAGTACAGCCTAGTTCATGGTGGAACAGAAAGACTTTGCACTTTGCAAGAATTGAAAAGTGAAAAGTGCAAAGTTGAAAAGTTGCAAAGTTCGTTCGTGGAACAGGCCCCAGCCTTAAGTGACTATGTGAGGGGAGAAATACTGTCCCGCAGCACATGCGTCACTCTGAACGAAAATTCGTCGATAAAGTTCATGCAATACTGAACCTTAGATGACAGAACCTTTACAGTCAGAGTTCTAAGCTGAAATGTTTTCACTTATCACATAGGTTGTTTTCTAGGCGCAAAGAAGATATGTACTCTTCAGGTTTTACAAACACTTTCGTGATATACCTTATGTGTAAATGCTCCACAAGTTAGTATCTGGTGGTGAGAGATCCTGAAACTTCGAACCATTCAGTTGCAGTTAGAATGCAGGTCAATAACAATAACATTATTTTAAAGTTCGTTCCGTTAGTGGTCATTACAGGCGTCGGATATCACCATTCCTTCAAAGAGAAGATTTTCAGCTTGCAAAATAACACCTTTCTCAGCCAGGATCAAACCTACTAACTTGTGAATAACTAGACAACGATAAACCGACATATTTTCAGAATTAACATCGTGCGGGGGTAAGAGGGACATCTAACATTATGTTCCATGTTACACGCACGTCAGTCTAGGTTTGTATTACTAATGTGTAACAGCGTATTATGTAAGAAAATACCAAGGCTACCATGTTATTAGTATGCCATAATCAATTTATAATATTGTAAAGTACATATCTGGGTTATAATAGTTAAATTAGGCATTTCGGGTAATTATTTGTTAAAATTATGTACATTAGTGATAAGAATCGGGCAGCCTTTTCTGGGACATTTCAACTCAGTCTAGTCACGTGCATGCGAAGGATACAGTACGGAAAATTTGTCAGGCTGTGTTTATCGAAGCACCTGATTAGAAGAAGAGGAGTGATGGAACGGAATTTCGATTTGAGTGAAGTAGAAAAGGCGAATAACGAGGACATAAATTCGTAGGAAGTGGTGGTCTGGAGGGGATTTTTAGTTTGATTCAGAGTACTCATGACGCTACGCATTTTATTCTGTGGATACTTATTCTGACTGTGATTATCATTCTGTATTAATTGATTGTGGACCATGACTGTTGTCAAAGTTTTGTGCTGTCAGTCCCGTATTTGTGAAGTTTGAGTGAGTATATTTATTGTGCCTGTATTGTAAGTGAGGGATATACTTGGACTGTCTCAGTTCGGTCGCATACGAACTACCGTTGGGTCTATTGGGCTGTGTGGGAGTGGCTCGATAAATATTATGAAGTGCATCATGCTGGATGGCACTTTGTGGCAGCGGTGACTGGGCGTGTCAGGCACAAGGGAGGATGGAGAATATGTGCACTGATATAGTACTGAGCGAGATAGCAGACATGTCGTCGCAGGGAGGTTGAACCGAGGACCGCCCTGGAGTTCTAGGACATGAGGCTTCAGATCCAGTCACGGAAGCAGTAATCTGTTGAAGTGAGTGGCCACCTATTATAAAGGTGGGATGTAAATGGATTATGATATTTTGGAGTGGGATTTTTTTTATTCTTACAGAAAATTGTACATTCTAATTAATAACATTTCATATGATCTTGTTCCCATTTTGAATATATATGAGTCAAACAGTTAATTAAATTTATTTCTGGTAGCCTTGTTAGCATGCTCCTACAATATTCTAACATTTGCAAAGGGTTAGTAGATAAGGCCCAGTCAACAGTGTAGCAGTTTTGCAGCTTTTATGAACACAACCTGAGGATAATCTTTTGTGCACTACAATTTATTATATTATTATTATTATTATTATTATTACTATCGTATTTTTTATTTATTCACTTATTTTAAATTTTATTTAACTGAAGTCGTCAAGTGATAGTTACATTCAGTCATGGTACGAGAATAAATGTTATTATTAATATAAACTTTTAATGTTAAAATTGATATGTAAGTGGAGCAAGTACATTTTTATGTTAAGTTACATTTAACGCCCAATCCTGAGGCAAGTATTTAATTATATTACAGCACGGAAAGTTTTAAGAAGTAGAAAGTTTTGTAAATCCCACACGTCTTTAATGTCACACGCATTTCCAACGTACTGACATAGCAGAAATTTGAGCCCTGGATCAAATTTCCCCTTAATCCTTACCAGAGCATATTACGATATGACTGTAATAAGCACCAACCGAACCTACGGTGTAAGTTTCCCTTTGATGAGAAAATGGTATTAGATTCAAGGAATCTGTATGTGAGCGTGCAGCAACAATGTCATGTGTAATGGAGGTCCAAACCGCTAATTGGCTATTAGAGGGCGATTATTTCACCTGAAGTAAAACTAGGATCGTGCGATTATATGAGGCTCTGTGGGGAAGGAAGAAAGTAGGCTACCACTTTATGTACTTGAGCGCTTGTTTGCTCATTTAGGCCATGCTGTAGCATATTTTAAGTTTATCTGCACTGCTTGTTTACCTGAAGAGTATTTACATTGCAGCAGCCGCTAGCCTGGGTGATTATGTGTTTATTATCCGATAGGCAAACAACTGGTTGCGGATTAGAAAGTACACCCTCGTTCTAAATGAAACGGAGCAGTATATTGGATCAGTGCGCTTGTGTGGTAATTAGAAAACCTACGTACAGACAGACTATAATTCTGCATGCGCAAAACCACCATACACCTCCATCATTTACACTGACAAGAAGTCGGTTATTTGGAAATAACCATGGAAATACTACATCACTCACTATATAGTCAAAGCTTGGATTATCTGTCACGAACCTACATTACAGTAATGATCACAAGTTTAAGACCACCATATAAAATAACAGAACTTCTACTTCCATTGTACTTAACCCAGTAACTCCCAGATCGTGTGTATTTCCATTAGCTTACTCTCGTATGTTCAAATTTATATATTTTTCAATTGTTTCAAGCCTTTCACTTTCATAGGACGTATTTCCAAGAATGAAGAGTAAATGGCATAAGAATAAATTAGAAACTGAGTGTCCAAAGAATGAACAGAGCTATCCAGTGAAATATATTTGACCCAGAATCGTAAGCAGCATCTGTTGGGTCAATTTTTAACTTGACTTTCAGATAACTGTCAATTTCTTGATGTCACCATAATTCAACACGAGAAATGCGAGATATCCCTGCTGAAATAAAAACTGAAATTATTTCAGAATGTTGTGCACACTGATCTGCGTAGATAACTGACAAGGTTAAAAAAGAGACACAAATGAACTGTAAGACTGAATTGCTGATATACAGTATATAAGTTTCAATGGTTTCAATATTTTTATAACAAAATTAATATACTGAATGTAATGTACCGTCATTGTTTCGGACCAAAACGTCGTTAATTTGTGTCATCATGCGTTCTATGACAAATGTGTCACACCGGGCGTTAAAGGATCAATTCCATAAATGTCCAAGAATGTATAGCCTACCTATAAACACATAACAGCTAGCAATTTCGTTCAAATTCACGACAGTGATTCAATCTTGGCGCGGAGTTACATGTCTCGGGAGACCTGTGCGGGCATTGTCCATACATTAATAGCGCTTTATTTGCTTATTCTGTTCCTAACAAATGATTTATTCACACTGCACAGTTGTATTATTATTATTATTATTATTAATTTCAAAATTGGCTTTTACGTCGCACCGATGCATATAGGTCTTATGGCGACGATGGGATAGGAAAGGGCTCGGAGTGGGTAGGAAGCGACCGTGGCGCATCGGTCCGTTCGCCGCTGTTTTCCCTTCGCCCTGTGGTAACACTGGTTAACGTATCCTACAGTGTTGTTTCCCATTGCAGCTTCTGTTTCTTTGTTAAACTATAAATTATGGTCGATATTATTTATATATGTTGTTTAGTTCTTGAGTGAAGAGTTGGTCGTTTAGACCGTGGCGCGCCTTGTAAGGAAGGTGAGATGTTTTGTAGCGATGGAGTGTGTTCATTCTGCAATTCCCAGTTTTACATTGAACATTTTCTTCATACTTGGCGGAAATCCTCGATTTTATGATCCCCTAATGAGAGATCCTTGGGAAAGATGTAATTACTGGATATGAGGCGAGGGAAGAAGACATTTTGCATGAATGTGATCATAACGAGGGCACCGAGAATGAATTTTCTGAGAGGAAGCTGACGTGATTTATCAGATACCGATGATACATTCGTTTTAGGAATTGATAATACGATAATCTTGGCAAATTTACCACACAACTGTTTTATCACCAACATGTTCTAGTTTACTACGCACACAGGAGGAAGGCACGAAAACAATCCTAAGAGAAAGTCGTGACATTGTTTGAAACAGTTTGTACTTCATTTTTTCAATCCTCTTTATGAATTACAAGGCTCTGTTAGCCATGTATACCATGCAGCCACCAATTTCGACAAAAGAACCAAGGGCGACGAATCGACCGACATGCGACCATTAGTGTGGCAGAATTAAGCTCGCCTCCTACGGGTTAAGGTACTGCCCCAACATTTGCCTGGTGTGAAAACGGGAAACCAAGGAAACCATCTTCAGGGTTGTCGACAGTGAGACAGTAGGGTTCGAACCACTATCTCCCGACCGCAAGCTCACAGCTGCGTGCCCCCAATCGCACGGCCTACTCTCTTGAAATTGTGTGATCCTTCTATGCGACTAATGAACTTCTGGGTCCCGGCAATGATCTGACTCTTGACTTTGATACACTATTTTCCCCCGCAGTAGACACAGCGGACTTAATTTCCTTGCTGTCGTGAACCGTTTTCGACAGAATAAAGTCCAATGCTACAGAAATGAGTTTTCTGTGCTCTCTTCGACGTAAACATAGTATCAGCAATGGAGATGAAGATGACTTCGACAGCTGGTTCGGTGACCTCTTGATTAATGTGAGAAGGAGCCCATTTCAACTACGCATAGAATATATAAAAGCACTGAAAAAAACTTGTCCAGCATTTAATATTTCACCTGAGGGTGAGGCTTATCAGTCATCGCCATCACATTTCACATATCAAGAAAGGTCTTGCTGGCAATACCTGCAACGACTTACAACACAAAATACATCGTTTAAGAAAGTAGCGATATTTCAAAGTGATTTTCTAATATTTAGAGTACAATACCTGAACGAACTCTATGAAATTCAACGAAATGTATGCATTTAGATGCAAATTGTCCGAGGACAGACGTACAGGTTCGTAATAATAATGCTATTTGCTTTACGTCCCACTAACTACTTTTACGGTCTTCGGAGACGCCGAGGTACCGGAATTTAGTCCCGCAGGAGTTCTTTTACGTGCCAGTAAATCTACCGACACGGGGCTGTCGTATTTGAGGACCTTCAAATACCACCGGACTGAGCCAGGATCGAACCTGCCAAGTTGGGGTTAGAAGGCCAGCGCCTTAACCGTCTGAGCCACTCAGCCCGGCACGTACAGGTTCAAGGAGACATTTCATGGTATTCGAATTCTTGACCTGGAAGCCTACTGTAGTAGTAGAACCTGTGAAAACATATTATATTACAAAAGCATTCGTACGTTTCACGCTTGGAGTTGGCTGTTTGGAATTCTGATATTGATATCATTTATACTAACTGCAGATTTCAAATTCTTCCCTCAAATATACAGGGATTGAAGCTTATTTCCAGTTCCAAGTTACTTAACCTAATTCTAGTCCCACAGAACAACAGTTACACACGCAGTAACGTAGGCCATAATACTACCAATTACACGGGATTATTATTATTATTATTATTATTATTATTATTATTATTATTATTATTATTATTATTATTATTATTATTATTATTATCGGCTACTTGGCTGAAATGTCAGCGTAGTGGCCTTCGGTTCAGAGAGCTCTGGGTTCAATTCTTCACTGGGTTGGGGAATTTAGCTCCATCTACTTAATTCCTCTGACTCGGAGACTGAGTATTGTATTGGATCTAATACACACTTACTCATTAACTCACCTCACACCACACTACCAACCACTAGAGAAACACGCAATAAAGAATGCATCCCCCCCCCCCACGCAGGGCTGGCATGAGAAAAGGCATCTAGCCGTAAAACTGGGCTTAATTCTCAAATGATGGCGACTCAAGTAATTGGCATAAGGTCAGAAGAGACACATAATAATAATAATAATAATAATAATAATAATAATAATAATAATAATAATAGGGACGTGAGAATCGAGTGGCGTCGTAAAGGGCTTCTCAGCAAGGTGACCGTAGTCGAATCCCGGCGAATGCACACAGAATTTATGAGATGTTCTTGTGGTTTCGATTCCACGTAAAGCTGGAGGTTATTGTTATTACACCTAGTGAGTTGGCCATGCAATTAGGGTCACACAGCTGTGAGCTTGCATTCCTACCCTGAAGATGGTTTCCACTTTTTCTCAATTTTCAAACACCAGACAAATGCTGGGGTTGTACTTGAATTAAGGCTATAGCCACTACCTTCGCAATCTTAGCCCCTTCCCATCCTCCCGTCAACGAAAACGTTCGCTGTGTTTGTCGACGTCAAACAAGCACCTAAAGGAAAATAAAATCTAATATAATCTTAAAACCTACATATTACTTATTATGGAACGCATTTCGTTATGATGTCGGTCAAATTAGAGGGCCTTATGGTAAAAAAAGAAGCTACCAGTGAGAATACTAAAGGTATCTTATAACCCCGCAATGTACTTTCTTAACCATTACGTTATGACTAAACGCCGTATGCAGCCGTAGAACATATTTGCTTTTTCTTCAGAAGTGCATAAGAGACACTTATTTGAAGTCCGTGGTTTGGAAATCAAAATGAAGCTTCTTAAACTCCCCAAAATTACCTTTGCGAGTAAATTCGGTTGTCTAAACTAAGAAAGACGAGTGTTAGAGGTTATACATTTCTGCTCCTATGGAGAGTCTCGATCTTTGCTATCAAATAGTTTACTCTTTCTTATTGATTTATGGCGATCCAAGTGAATCAATAGCGAAACTGAGCAATAATCAATATTTTGTATTTCCACAAGTTCCAGTAGGGTAAAATAGCCGGAGCTGGCACAGTAACAAATGCGCAAACATGGTGGCCGCGCGCAACCACCTCTGATACCCTGAGGCAATAGGATGACGTCACCAGTTTCCCTTGCCTTCATCCAGGACCTAGAAGTATGTGGCGTAATATTTTTGAGCAGAAGAACATGTTGTAGATGGGTAGGTTACTTTCTTTTTCACTTTACTTTCCCACTAGGGTCCTACTGTAGGGACTCTTTCAAACGCATACAGTTATGAAAAAAAAGCCTGCAGTGTTGGTTGTTATTAAAATTGCTAGGTGATCACCCTTCTATAGGACAGTAGGCTATGTGGTATCCGGTTATCCCAAGAAAAGTAAGCTATTCGTCTACAACATGCTCATCTGGTCAAAAAAATTACGCCACGTACTTTAGGTCCTACCGCCTCTGTGGTGTAGTGGTTAGCGTGATTAGCTGCCACCCCCCCGGAGGTCCGGGTTCGATTCCCGGCTCTGCCACGAAATTTGAAAAGTGGTACGAGGGCTGGAACGGGGTCCACTCAGCCTCGGGAGGTCAACTGAGTGGAGGTGGGTTCGATTCCCACCTCAGCCATCCTGGAAGTGGTTTTCCGTGGTTTTCCACTTCTCCTCCAGGCGAATGCCGGGACGGTACCTAACTTAAGGCCACGGCCGCTTCCTTCCCTCTTCCTTGCCTATCCCTTCCAATCTTCCCATCCCTCCACAAGGCCCCTGTTCAAAATAGCAGGTGAGGCCGCCTGGGCGAGGTACTGGTCATACTCCCCAGTTGTATCCCCCGACCAGGAGTCTGAAGCTCCAGGACACTGCCCTTGAGGCGGTAGAGGTGGGATGCCTCGCTAAGTCCGAGGGAAAAACCGAACCTGGAGGGTAAACAGATGATGATGATGATGATGACTTTAGGTCCTAGGAGAAGACAAGCGAAACTGATGACGTCATCCCACTGCTGCGGGGTATCAGAGGTGGTTGCGCGCGCCCGCCAACTTGCACATTTGGTACTTTGCCAGCTCTGGCTATTTTACCCTACTCGTACCTACATACAAAATACTGCTACTTAACAAACCCAGGAACATCTAAGACATATTCAGTGGTGAACAATTCATGTTACCATGTAAAATACTTCTCGAAAGTGGGAATCATTCCGATGAGCTAGCCAGAAATCGGCAGGAAGTATAAACTATTATGAGGTATCCAAGAGTGAAATCATCGCATATAAACTCTTGTATTGCACATTACATCAGTGGCCAATTCCTTTTACGATATTACATTAAAGGTATCGCTTTTTATTTTTGCTACGTCAATCTGTTTTTTTCAGTTTCCTATCATTCATGAAGCAACTGTGGTATAAGTGATACTAGCAAAATCATTCCGCCTGCAGCCAGTCCTGTTGAAGAATGGCGTGAAGGTTTTGATCATAGGTTAAGCTGATGTATGCATTTCATTTCACTGGGATTTTCAGTCTGATAATTAACAGAACATTCTAGCCTGGCATTTCACACTTCATTAAAAACTTTCTACTGTGCCTCTTTAACGATAGGTAGGCTTTTACAACCAACGGTAGGTCTCTGGAGGATCCAACCAATCTTTGGGATGCGGACTCAACATACATACATACATAAATTACATTACATTACATTACATTACATTACATTACATTACATTACATTACATACATACATACATACATACATACATACATACACTTGCAGACCTGGAAAGCATGCTAGGACTGAAGGGTAAAAGTTCAATGGGACGATTCCGGGCAACAACTTTTGTCAGTCTCCATAAGAATTCCATTACTCAGTGAAACAAATAACTGAGATCCCACGGATCGACTTTTCACAAATGTTCGCTTCATCTCTTGGAGTACCAAGTGCTGCCACCTGTCGTACGGCGTCACACACTACATAGTCTAAATGTTGAGTAGGAAGTCTAAAGTCAGGCACATAATGTTTCTTCAGTTATCCTATATTTGGGGCATTTAGTGTTGAAGTACGCACTAACAAATTACTGCAAGTGTTTCATTTCTTGCTCAAAAGTATTCTTATTAATTCGGCCACTTTCATAAAATATCTCCCTCATTAAAGTGTGCTAGTTTGTCAGATAATAAAAGATACTGTACTTCATTATTTTATGTTGAACTGGCATTATTATTATTATTATTACTATCATTATTATTATTATTATTATTATTATTATTATTATTATTAGCTTTACGTCGCACCAATACAGATAAGTCTAATGGAGATGATGGTCTAGGAGTGGGAAGCAAGCGACGGTGGCCTTAACTGAGGTACAGCCCCAGCATTTGCCTAGAGTGAAAACGGGAAACCACCGACTCCACAGTGTAATTGAGATTATTTTGGTGCAGAGATTGCGAAATTCGTCTTGTTACTAGGAAACAGAGTACAATATCGAGCGGAGTGGACGCGCGTGTGAACATCTATAGCTACGGCTACAGAGGCACGATACGATTTCGGGAGACGAGTGGGTTCGAATCGCACCGTCGGCTGTCCTCAGAATGGTTTTCTGTGGTTTCCCATTTTAATTTCCAGGCAAATGCTGGGGCAGTTCCAATTCATAGGCCAGGGGCGATTCCTTCCATCTCTCTACACAATTTTCATTCGCTGTCATTCAATTCCTGAACTGAGGTTGGCATCAGGAAGGGTATCCGACCGTAAAAACATGCATAACAGTGTCAGGTAACCTTAAAATTCTTCATTCTGTGGAACACAAATATTAACACCTATAACACTATGGCCACAGTATTACAGGTATGCCATAGGATTATATGTGCTATAATTAGTGTTCGACAGACTGAAGGACTTTAAAGTTACATTAAATGATTTGACACTGGAAAGTATGGCTTCCTTCTTTAAAGAAAATAATCTCACTTCATCCCCGTATCAGGAAATGGAACAAAGGACTAAACATGCAACCGAGTGAGTTGGCAGTGCGGTAAGGGTCGTGGAGCTGTGAGCTTGCATTCGCGAGATAGTGGGTTCGAACCTTACTGCAGGCAGGTTTGAAAATAGTTTTCTGTGTTCTCCCATTTTCACTCCTAGCCTTTTCCCATCCCATCGTCGCCATGAGACGTATATGTGTCGGTGCAGTGTAAAGCTAAATTGTAAATAAAATAAAATAAAAAGTAGACATGCATCCTAGGAAATCGGGTACAATCAGCAATTTTCTGGTTAAACATGTGGCTACAATCACATTCACAACAGCTACTGTAATTATCGAGATTGGAATCTCAGAACGGTGCACCTTTCCATTTCTCCTCGAGTTTGAACCTAATACCGTCATGGTATATGCCGCACAATTGGGGAATGAAGTAACGATTTGTACTTGCTTAGCGTAAGATATGTACACATGCAGAGAGAGAAAGTGAGGGATAGATGAAAAAAAAATACTACATTTTTAAACATAATGTAATGATTATAATACATTTGCTGCAGTACTACCTGTAATGAATCAAGAATTTGAAGCTCATTTTTTTAACACATTTATGCCAAGAACTTTTTTATGTAATATTTTCAAGAAACATAGAACTCACTCGAGGTGATGTAAAAATAATATTAAGGTGTAAATTCGGGAAATCATATTTACTATTTTCCAAATAAAGCACGTTGCAAAAACGCAAAACTGGGCACACATACCATATTCAGTCCTGCTTGAGTGTTAAGCCCAGGAGCATCATAATGGTCGCTAAGATAAATAAAAGTTATTTGTTTTAAAATACTGTAATTCATTTATTATTAGTTCCATATTTAATTTGCTGTACACTAATTTTAACAGCATGAGTACAATAGCAGTGAGGAATAGTACACAAAGTCCATGCATCTATACCTGGCTCATGCTTCCAAACAGCATATTCACGGCAGAGTACTCTGAGATGGATTATGTAAGGCTATACCTTTGATAACTTGTCATCCATATCAAGCATCGCGTTTTGATTGAATTTAGGAAAGGCATGACCTCTTTGAACCGATAGCGCAGGATTACAGTGGACACAGCATCATCATGAGTATCAGAGCTTTCCTCCCAAAACATTCGGCGTTTAGGAAGTGGTACATGTCCACTTACGGTAAGGACTGCAAGGAAAGTTGTTTACTTCCTATGATGATAGTTGAAATCGCGGTTTGTTCTTTTGCATTCCATAGGTAATGGTTGAAATCGCAGTTTGTTCTCCTGCATTGTATAGGTAACACTTTGTTTGACTATAAACTCAATAAAATTTCATCAGTAAAATACAGTTCGAACAAATGAAGAGGGGATAAAAGGCGATTTATAAACTGTGACTGGAAATATAATGGAACTTGGCTATAAATTTTTCCTTTCAGTTCCATCTGGTGCACATCTGTTTTCTTCCACTTCTGGTAGTTCTAAATGTTATTTCTAACCGGGACTAGAATGCAAGGTTGTGCTCGGGTGTGGTTCTTGTATGAGACGTAAAGCGGTATCATCAGCAACCGTATACGCTCCTAAAAAGTAAAACACTCGTAAAACACTCTTGCTTCTGAAGATAACTGTTGGGCATTCAGATTGCTGAAGGTGCCTCCAGTATCCTCTTCACCACCATCTTCATCTGTATCTTCTAAGGGTGCTCTTGGTATTACAAAAATATCTATAGAATCTGAATTCTGAAAAACTGTTCTTCCATCTATTCCTTGCTGTTGTAAAATGTCCAAAATGAATTAAAATCAAGAGACCTGCAGCAAAACAATTCGAATTCATTAGTGCAAGATTATATTGTATGTCAGGGCCTCTCAAACGCCCAAAATCTCACGCGTGCAAAACGAGGTGCACAGGTTCCGTGCACCGCGCATCGGCCCGATTCGGCTCCGTTCGGACCAGCGTTTTGTCTCAGTGTGACTCAGCTAAGCTCGGCTCATCTCGTCTCGATTGGTGAAGCGCTGCAGAGAAAGTGAGGAAGGGGCAAACAGGCAGAGCGAGAGAGACAGGCGTACGGAAAGAGAGAGACAGAGCTATTGCTCAAAATGGAGGAGTGGGGGATCTGCACTTTGATCAACATAGCGAAGTCGTCTGATACACCTTATGCCGCTCAATGCACGGGTGCATGCACGCTGAGACGCCCTGTTGTATGCGCTCAGGGTTGTGAAAACGCAACATCAAAAGTTTCATAGTATTATGTACCATATTATCCAACATATAACTCTAGAGACAATTATGCTGTATTAACCGATTCATACCGGCAGTATTTCCACTATAAAGTGATTGCATTAGATCAGCAAGAAATCATATTTACCTCTTGTCTGCCGTAACTCATCCGTGTAGCACGAAGTTCAAAAAATGCCATCAGTTTAATGCTAGTACAGAAGAAAGAAACAAATTATTGTGGTGCCACACGATTCGCTGATTATTAAGTCATAATTAAAAAGCAATGCTTCCATTATTACGCATGTGCTCTAATAACAGATTTCGAAGAAAGTGAGCAGTGCATTACGTCACGAAAACGCAACATTGGGCACACTGTAGCTGAGGAAATATAGTCATTCCTTGTATAAAGAGTACTATATTTCTTTTTAAGTACCAAGTGCCAGGTGGAGAGGCACTTCTCAGAACACTCTGTCAAGGTCACTTTCCATCAAGAGAGCCATTCGACAAATGAGAGGGTTGAAACGAAATAACTTTTATTCAGAGGACGTGAACGTCTGTGTGTAGAACTTTCATCCATCTTATTGTGGAATTAGTAGAAAAATTTGAAATTTGAATACATCAGGATATTTGCAAAACCTTAGGAGGAAACCGTTTCTTAATACAACGGCAATCGAAGTTGCAGTACGATTTAGAACACCGAATGACGTAGTTTCCCATTTCCACCGTGGAGTGCTATTTTATGTGCTGTTCTACGAATGTATAGAAATAATTTTGTTAAATTGGTGATAACGTGAAGAATGCTTTGTTTTTAAACCTTCAAATATTTCTAAATGTTTACTGCAAGATATAAAAAACAGGCAGGCATAATGAAAATGATGACCGAGCGAGTTGGCCATGCGATTAGAGACGCGCAGCTGTGAACTTGTATCCATAATGGGTTCGAACCCCTTGGTCGGTAGCCCTGAAGATGGTTTTCCGTAGTTTCCCACTTTCACACCAGGCAAATGCTGGGACTCTATCTTAATTATGGCCACGGCCGCATCCTTCCCACTTCTAGCCCTTCGGTATCCCATAGTCACCATAAGACCTACTGTATCTGTAAAACAACTTGTAAATAATGAAAATGATGTTGTAGGCCCCATCAAAACATGATCACCGCGATGTACTTTACCTGTATGTGGTTATAAGTCGGGTATTAAGTGATAAAGTGTTGAAGGCAGACGGAAGGATAAGTATACTCTAAGTACATTTTCGGGAGATGTCGTTGTCCTTGCCAACGAACAGTATTTCGAAATCTATCAGGACATTAGAAATGTAAATTATCACACGAATTAAACGTTCGAAGAAAATATTAAGAGAGAAACGTAATTTCAAATTTGTCGAACGCATGAAGTGTAAAGCTGAGTGAAACTGCAATGCAAATATAAGTAGCACGCTCATAAACTTCTGAGTGGGCCATACAATATACGAACTAGTAGAACGATTAAGCTAGTGTTGTGGTAATGACAACAATTATTGTCTGCAGGATGGTAGCATCATATACAAATTCTTATTTCTACAGTTTGTATGTAATATAATAATTTAATCAGAACAGTGCCAGCTCGCTATTCAGATTATCCTGAATTATCTATTTGTTGAAAAACATATATCTCCATACTTTTCTTTGTTTTAACTCATCAATGTACATGTACAACACAAAATGTTTTCTCATAAAACAACACACGCTACATCTGTGACAACACATCATCACTGGTCTGCCAAGGCGACTGCTGCCCAGCCAGGTAGCCTGAAGATACAGGAGTGTTACATGGTCGGCGTAACAACATCTCACCCGTACTGCTTGGCTGTTTTGACCATGTCCCCTATCTCTTATATCATACAGCTCCTCAGTTGTTCTCACGAGCCTGTTCCAGCACTCAGTCCAGAACTGAAACCCCTGGACTGGCCAGGGTAAGAGATCGACATGCTACCGCTACGCCACAGGGCTGGTGTTTCATTAATGAAATGTCAAATAACGTTTATACACTAGTGTATTACGGAGTAAGTCCGTCTGATTTTTAACCTGCAGCCAAGAGAATGGTTCAGAACTAAAATACTGGTAGCGAAGTTTAATTGGTTTTGAGCCCTTTATGCTCAAGATTGTCGGATCGGAGCTGTTAGTGTTTAAGAGAACATAAATGTGAGACCCATGGCAGTAGATTTTCAATAGCGCTCCCCTGCAGGGTAAACTTCCCTTACTCCAGCGACTTAAAATAAACAGAAATTGATGACGTCAATCGCATAGTATTATGAATAATTACAAAAAAAACCCACATACTTTACAACCCACAGTTTAAGAGTAGTAGGGATATTGGAATTCAGGGTTTTCTCCAGTCGTCCAAGGCATGGTTAAAGATACAGTACCTTCTGTCTTAAACATGTTCACCGTTGATGGGAAAGGACAATGCCATAAAGTAAATGTAGTCTACATGCTGTTCAACGCCACTAAACGTTATAGATATAGATCCCACCCATTAATCATTAAAGAAACAGTCTTAACTAATGTGAACAAACATTAGTTTCAGTTGCACTGCGCATTGGCCAATCGTTCCACAAGTAACGCACTGCAACAAGAACCTTGACAAATTACTGCTCGAGCGAAGCGGAAACTCCCAAGGCCGTGGAAAGTGTCATTAAGTTCGCGGGTAGACCGTGGGTTCATGAATGGGTTAGAAAGAGTACTTAAGGCACTCACTATGCAAATATTACCTCCATGTACACGAGATGTTTCGGGCATTTCCAGCTGAACAGAACCTGAAAGTCATCTACCGAGTAATCCTTAGTAAGAATCCTAGTGTAATTCTGGAAGAAGCACTTTCGATAAAGAACCGATTAGAATATCTCGGTGTGTTAAAGCGTTACTCGATGTGACGTGTACCCATTAACTCAACTGATAAGTGTGAACCTCACTTCAGTTCCAAAGACATTCTGGGATAGTATCTTTCTTCAGCACCCGACCGTAACTTTTCTAATCCTAAAATGAGTTTGTCACAAATACGAGCAGAAGGACTCCAAAATAACTCATTGTGTGATAGATAAATGATTTATTGACATGAGATACCAAGCTCAGAGCTGAAAAGCAAAGAAATCTCAGTGAATGTAAAAAAAATATTTTATGACAAGGTATGACGTTAACATCAAAACTGGCATTTTGACAAACTCAGTAGTACAATTTCCATACCCTGCATCATTCATCAGCAGTAGAATTCAAAGTGGATATTTCTTACATCACAGATATATTTTGTTTGAAGAGACCGGGTATCAGATTGTTAGTTCAGGAAGATGCGAGTGAAACGTGCTATGCGCACTCTTAATGCTGCTGTCTTCATGGAATTCCACTACCAACAGAAACCCTTATTGCCATCTCGTCTAGACCCATCGCTCGCCCTAAGTGATGGAGGATAAAGTTCCAAGAATATCCTTCGGATTGTATGCAAATGAAAGTCAAGTAGCATCGCATGAGAATCGATGAAAGAAACACCGGAACTTCAATATTCTAGTGTGCTCTCTTTTATGTGTGTGAGGGTTTCATAAAAGAAATGTAGGTGTCTTACAGATGAAATATAAATTTAACGTAATGTGTACACACAGTGTGTCTACGAATAGCCGTGGAATTCCTGAAGTTATTTCGTAGTTGTTCACGGCGCGCTGGTGATACTGGTTGCACGTTACAGGGGTTTCAGGGGTGGTAATGATAATATATATTCAGTACCGAGTTGTGGCATTTGAAGTGTAGTGGCGTGTGTTTGTCAACGTAATTTGCAATAATCCTGAAAATGACTAATGAAAATACGTTAAATATCGTCGAATTCAATGAATAACATGTATACTACAGGTAATACAAATGGATTTTTAGTATAGGAGCATTCCACGGAATTACGAAGGCCACATCTTCGGCGTTTAATTTTTATTCTAATTCATGATATCCAAACCATAAAATCCGGATACTAGAAGATGTTGTTTCTTGCTAATAACATCATAGATTTTTCATGCAATCCGACCTTGTGTCTGGGATATTGAAATATATACCACCTGTGATCTATTTTTCCCGTCCTCTGCCTTTGCCCTATAAGGTGGAGAGGAGGAGGAGGAGGAGGAGGAGGAGGAGGAGGAGGAGGAGGAGGAGGAGGAGGAGGAGGAGGCTAGTTTCCGGACCTGGAGCACTCGTGTGCTTGTTTTCCAGCGCTTCACTGTAAGAATTTGTGGTTTTCCGCGGCCGACCATTTCAGAATCTGCGCTGTAGGATCAGAGTTTATTTCTTTTTGGTTTAAGAGAGAAGTTCTGCTCCAGACAGTGCTGATAGAGAGCGCATTATAACTGCAGCTTCTTTCCGTTACTCAATTTCACGGTCAAAATGATTCAGTGCTGGACTTGTAAGTTAGTTTTCATCCGCTCGCGCGACCTGGCGTCATATTCGCGATCGCGCGGTCGACAATTTAATTTTGATCATTTTCATGAATTTTTCTCCAATTCACCAGCATCGTTCCAAATTTATTAGGACTGCAGTTCAGACAAATGTTCGCAAGCACATTTTAAAAAACCAATGATATTGATTACACCGGGTGAGTTGGCCGTGCGGTTAGGGGCGCGCAGCTGTGAACTCACATCCGGGAGATAGTGGGTTCGAACCCCACTGTCGACAGCTCTGAAGATGGTTTTACGTGGTTTCCCATTTTCACACCAGGCAAATGCTGCGGCTGTACAGTAATTAAGTCCACGGCCGTATCCTTCCCATTCCTAGGTCTTTCCTGTCCCATCCTCACCATAATATATATCTGTGTTGGTGCGACGTAAAGCAAATAGCAAAAAAAAAAAAGATTAAGTACTTTACAGAAATTTTCACTACGTAAATGACAGAATTCTTCAAAATAAATTCAGTTCTCTTTAATTTATGGTTATCGAAATGGTTACATGTTTTCAGTCGTTCAATTTTATTTCACGCAAAAAGAAATAAATACTGCAATTACAGAAAAAAGTTAAAAGAGGTTATATTTTTTCAAGGGAAAATAGAACTAATATATATGATACAAAATAATAACACAACTCGGGAACTGCTACTTCCCCTTCTTCCTTCCTCTAGAATTCGAAAAATGCCTTGAGGATAGCTGTATCGTTAAGCCCTGAACGAAAGAATAGGCAACTCACTGTTAGTATTTTCTAGCAAAAGAAAAAGCCACATTTGAAACAAAATATTAACACGGAAGTCTTTATGCCACACTAGCGTGTCTAAAGATGAATATAATTCCAAAGTATTAACAAAAAATAAGTAAATATCTACTTACGTGTTCTGTTCAGAGATGGAAAGATAGTTGTCGCTTGCGCTCGCAAGACGGAAGCTTCGCCGTCACCGTCAGCTTTCGGGCTGTACGGAGATGGTGGGCAGGTAAGATGGGCTGAAATGGAATGCCAACTAGCGACGAAATGACTAATGAAGAAATACCTTCTCCTCCCAGGCCTCTCTGAAATCTCTGGCGGGAAATATGCGACAAAATACAAAAATGCGGCCTATCTGTCGTCCGCGCAAGCGGATGAACGTTAAGTGTATGTTTGTTATTGATTGTAAGGAACGCTCTCACCATGCTCAACTCTGTGTGTGTGTGTGAGAGAGAGAGAGCGGGCACCCATCCGAAAAGTGACCTTGCTCAATCTTGTTTAACCGTGTGTAACTGCGTATAGTTGGTTGCCACTCACAGTACCAGTGTTATCATTTGCGGGTGCATTCGCCGCCCCTCGACTGATGTGCGTGAGAGTTATGATGTGGGTGGGAATTCTCTCATAACTCCAAGGTAGTGAAGCGGTAACGCTTCCACCAAGATGGCCGCCAATGTTGCGAAGCTGTTAGAAATCAGATGCGTTACAAATATCTCGTAAGAATAAATAATTTCGTAAAGTTGCAGCCGCCTCAGTTTTTTACACATATTCCTCTCCGTCGCTATGACATTGGTCACTAGCTGAAGGGCCAGTGTCATCGGATCTGATTGTGGAGGCACCTGTGGTGGTGTAATTTGGAGTGCTAGTAGACGGGTTCGTGTGGGTTCTCTTTATCTATATATTTTAGTCTAATTTTTCCAGATTGCCGCTTTAATAAAATGTTAAGGATGTGTATATCTTGGTTACGTTACTGTTGTAAGATACCTTCGTGCGAGACAGGAATATTCTCGAAATGTGTTCGACTAGACTAATAAGAATGTTCCTCAATACGCCTAGAAATGCGCCATAATTACATAGCTAGACGTATTTAAAACATGTTTAAAAATCTATAGGCGAAAACATGATTCAAACCCGGGATTTCTCCTTTAGAAACAAGCCACCCTAACCACTCGTACACAAAGCACATCTGCGTATACGTAGGTCGCAGTAACTATGAAACCGATAATCTTGAGATTTCTGATTCATAATGGGCAATATGAATTATTATTATTATGATTAAATATTCAATTAATATTTATATTATTGACATTTTAGTACTATACGAATTAGTAATAGTTAGCATACGTCTGTCAGATCGATGTAAGAATCAAAGCTAAATGTTAGTGCACCAAATACACTTGCCTCCTACGCGCTGACACTGTTAGCAATACCACAAAGCTAGCTTTAAATAAAAGAACTGAAACGGCAGCAAGTGGTCCTCCTTAATGTGAACCAGTGGTGGTCTTGTACCAGCGGCTTTGCCCATCCCTTATGTTGTACTAATACTACTAAACGTTTTCATTCCTCCCCTAAAGGGGGAGGCGGGCCTCTTACACGGTGACGCCGTCTCTCAGGCCGGGAGATTTGTTACGGTGAAGGAGATGTGCGGAGAAGGTGAGGGGCGGGGGGCTGCCGTGGCCTACACTACGAACTGTCCCGGCATTCGCCTTAGGAAAACCACGGAAAAGCATTCTCAGGACAGCCGATGGGTGGGGCCAGGCGTGAAGTCCAGCCCTGTTCCCCAGACCCGTCTCCCGAATGCAGAGGCGTAGAGCCACGGTAGAGCCGTTGCCACCTTTCCTCTGCTCGGTTGGCCGGTCAGAGTAGAGAGCTGTTGGACTACGGACAAGCCGAGGCATCCTAAGGGACGAAACCCAAGGGCCGAAACCCACTCTGCATCTACCGACGTTATGTTGTAATTTAGGTTGTCTATTAGAACAAAATGGACTGCGATTCGAGGACATCTGTATATCCCAGAGGACAGCCTAGCCGGGATGGTATGGTAAAGGTGCGCTCAAATCACCCGGAAGGACGTGGGTTCGATTGCCTGTCATCAATTCGAAAAATTCAAGAACGAAATTTCCACTCTAGCCTGGTACATGACCTTCAAATTCACTCAGTCTACACCAAAAATGAGCAGCAAGTTAATTCCTGGCCAGAAGGTGGCCCCGCAGTGTAGGGGTAGCGTGCCTGCCTCTTATGCGGAGGTCCCGGGTTCGATTCTCGGCCAGTTCACGGACATTTGCCTGGATCTGAGGGTGGGTTCGAGTTCCACTGAACCTACGTGATTACAATTGAGGAGCCATCTGACGGTGAGATCGCGGTCCTGGTCTAGAAAAACAAGAATAACGGCCGAGAAAATTCGTCGTGCCGACTACACGGCTGGGCAGCGGCCGCTTGGTAGGCCATGGCCCTTCGGAGCTTTTGCGCCATGGGGAAAAAAGGCGGTTGAGCAAATAGGTAATGACTTCATGTCGAGGTTACGGATAGTGAAAGTCTACTTTCTACCCTTCCCGTGCCGAAATGACTTTGCTTGCTTTTGTAGGTATTGTGAGTTGAAACGCTTCGTATAAGTTGGACAATGTCATTATTTATATCTAGCCTACATTATATACAATTTGCCGATGCTTCGAATATATATACGCCTATTCTTTATCAAGGCGGCTGATATTACCCTACTCGATCCAAGCTGATCAGTACGCGGTGGATTTCAGCATATTTACATATTGTTTTCGTTCGCAGCTGCAAATTGTATGCTACCATTACACATATGTGTTTCAGATTATTTACGACTAAAGAACTAGATTTTGTGGTGCACATACATGTATTCTAATTCAATTTTCTGATTCACACTTGCCAACGGGGAAAATAAAAAAAAAATCATTTTATTACGATGACAGGTCAGAGAATCTTTGACAGTGTGCGTGGAGAGCTTTGCGAAACAACTTATTGCTAGTAAAAAATTATTAATTTTGAATTATTCAACGACAACTAAGGAAAAATACGCCTAAAGTTTACTGATTAAGCAGTCAGTTGAAGAAGATGTAACTTTAACAACAGATGGCAAGGTTGCCATTAGTATTTTGACAGACGATTTATCTCATAAAACAAAAATAACGGGTAAGCCATTTTTCTTAACAAGAAAGAAGCATAACTGTAGGATTTATATATGCATGGACATTTTTTCGATCACTCTAAAAGTTTGCCAGAAAACAGCACGTGCATATTTTGAAGGAGCATTTTGATCATGCGACCCAAGGCACTCGCATGTCGAGTACGTCACAGCTGGGTGGTTAACGGTGAAACTCGTTATCTACATCCATCAGTGTTTTAAGTTTGCTATTCTTTTTCACTCTATGAGACGAATTTTGAAGCGAAAGGCGTGGACAATGAAAGAAAGTGTGGACTAATCCAAGGAAAATGTACGTCTGTGACCATTAAAAGAGATTACACCGCCTAATGTGTTAGAAGTACAGGTTCTGGATAAAAGTAGCAAGTCCTGGCTACTGCCTGGGACACGCTACTTTATGTTGAGTCCAAGCAGAGAGTAGAAATT
The DNA here is from genome assembly GCF_040414725.1 of Anabrus simplex. Classification (NCBI taxonomy): domain Eukaryota; kingdom Metazoa; phylum Arthropoda; class Insecta; order Orthoptera; family Tettigoniidae; genus Anabrus; species Anabrus simplex. Next base: position 890,344,615 of record NC_090266.1, read on the forward strand.
TGATAGAAAATGTGATCGGAGTAAATTATTATTGGACTGTTCACTTTTGTTACCAACAGTGCACAAATCTAACTATCTCTGCTTTAAACGTGGGCGGAGATAGTTACATATACGTTTAGAGGCCGGATCATGTTCTGTTGCTCAAGGGAACTAAATGTGCCAGTCGGTTCATGTAAGACATTAAGAAGACATTGACTTACGCTTTAGGTTTCTTTTTGCCAGACTGAAGTGCTAAAGACAGGAACAATTACCGCTATCGGCAGTTAACATTAGGACAGTTTACGTATTACGTATTAACACTCTTTACAGCTATACTTTTCGCCACATTCAATATGATATCAATACCACGTAACTTTCAAGTTTAACTTAAAATATATTGTTTAGTCGAATTATAGTATGAAGAGCATTCATCCTACATTCGTTACCTAATCAAGAGAGACAACACCTTTCTATTTAATACCCTTGTTCGTCAGAAGCCATTCCCTTCCTGCTGGTACTACCAAATGCAGTATGTTCCGCACAGGTGAATTATATTTAAAAGAACAGGTCAGGCAAAGTGAAAAGCCGTGTGAATGCAGTAAAAAAATCCAAGCAATACGGCTGAACACGTGACACGCCAATATCTGCAGGCTATCTGAGTGACAGTCGTTTTGGAAGGTCACGGTCCATAATGAACTCGGGTTTGTTTGTTGTTGCTCGTTATTAGCCGAAACAAATCTAAGGACACGTCCATGAAATATCTAGTATTTGCTATGTAACAGATCATGTACTGAGATAGATACTGTATTTCAACGCGAAAGTAATAGCCCGTTAATAAAGTAACGTTAAACACAAACTTCTTTAGAAAGTCAATTAAGATAATGAAGTGAGCCGTAAAGCGATGCAAGACGAATATAGTCAATGCAGCCGTGGTTCGAATTATAACCAAGGAATATCGCCGAAATTCAGACGAATGAACGTTAATGTTGCTTCAGACCACGCAATGTCATCATTAGTTTGGTCCATTCATCCGTGCACGACTACGGTTCTTTGGAGACGTAATGGTGGGTAAGGTAAGCTTGCCGATGTCTGCGTTAAGAAGATATACTCTTTCAGGAATAAGCGAGACAAGACTGAAGTACAATGAAGGCTACTGTACTTCAAACCCATATTGGTAATGAGGTACGTGCACTCGAAGAAGCTGGTCATTTCCTGGACCGCATGCAAACTGGTTGGATCATCATCAATAGGTTATGAGTACATGACGAGCCTCCATTTACTGTAGTCAGAGCAGCAAGAGAAAATCTGAAGTAATTCCTCACGTTATGATTGCATCCTTTCTTTCACTTCTCAGCAGCGCTGCAAAGCCAGAAGTTTCAAGCTACTGAATAGCTGAAGACGACGTCGATCGCATCCTCGTTAACGCGACAGGAGATTGCCTCTCGTACACCACGAACAGGGGGAATTTGATGTCTATTTGTGCTCTGGAGACATTTTTTGCCATAGGATCCATTTTTATACAGTCTCCAGTATGTCATTTCCAGAACAATTGAAGTATCACTTATGAAACTAGAGCCTTGTAAATGTTATGTGAAACAAGCTCTTTAATATTATCTTGAACAGACTATTATTATTATTATTATTATTATTATTATTATTATTATTATTATTATGCACTAACTGTAGGTACAATTTATGGATGGCGAATGGAGAAAGGGTATAGCCTCACATACACGAGAGTGCCTCCATCACCACTTAGTGTATCCTACGAATTAAAGTATTCTACGAAGGAAAATGGGAAGGATGGTATAATGGATAAGTTCTTAATGAAATCTACTCTTTCTGCCTGCAACAGCTCATTTCAAGGTGCGAAGAAAACGACATAACATACATAGTTTGAAAGAAACTTATGATTTCATTTCTCGGTGATAGGTGACGAGCAGAATATGTTTTATGCAGTGAAGTATTATCTGTAGAGAGTACGAAATCATCTAAGCTTATCAGGCATCTAAACAATGTGCATAACTGACAAACAAGCACACACTGAAGGATTAATTATAAGCAAAAAGTCTCATACTTCTCACAAATAATTCTAGTATATAGCGTAGTAATTAATAGTTTACACACATTCTGTGCACCTCTGTGGAATTGGATTATTGATATGTGTTTTAAAAATAAAGTAGCGAACTGTTTAAATGTAATAACTGACTTAAATCCGTCTTTCTTAAGTTTTGTCTCCATGAACCCTCCAGATAGTGTCATTTTCGAAAGTGTTGGAAACACCGCCTTAGATTCTTCTGAATTATTAATAAAACTGACGTAGCTAAAAAGAGGTACTGATCAATGAAAATGGTCATTTTCCCACGTGTATGCGTGGTCGGAGAAGGTCCCAGATACAATCTGGTTTAAGATGCCCCTCTTGCAGGCACTCGCTGGTTCTAATGCAAATCTCACCCGAAGTCACTGGAATTCGAACCCGGGACATTTAGTTGTGAATTGAATAACTTCACCCTGCCCCCTTCAATGAGAAATGATTCAATGGTATTAAGTACAATGTAAATGTACACTGTTCAACCTACAGTAAGTGGTCGATGACCAGTTCAGCATGGCTTACGGCTCCACATGTATACATTAAATATTCACTGCGCTATCCTTGTTATAAAGGATATTTGAGGAGTTCGTTCTGATGTACACAGAAACAACATGGACGACAAACCTTACGCGTGTGTGGTGAGTGCCATTACTCTTCCTCTTTAGTGACCAACCAGGTTAAAGTTTTAACTATGATATTTATTGTGGTCAGTGTATGAATATAGAATGTGTAATGGCTCTTCCCCATACATAGAAGCATATAATGGCACAACAATTAAATTTCAACTGATTATCTACTGACGCTCGAACTGCTTTGCGTTGAAACAAAATCCATTAAATGAAGTCGACCTTTAGTAGCTGTGCAAAGCAGGATTGGTCTCCAAAAGGAAACGCTTTGTGTCTAAAGCAGACCTTTTATAAATAATTATTTTTATGTGGAAGCGTTTTGCCAATTTAATCCCACAGCTCCATTCGTACTACATAATCTACACGAGCCATCACTTTTCTATATTCCATCAATATAATTAGAACTTAACTTACTGCATGAATAAACTGGGAATGAAAAAAAAATGAAATGGCGTATGGCTTTTAGTGCTGGGAGTGTCCGAGGACAAGTTCGGCACGCCAAGTGCAAGTCTTTCGATTTGACTCCCGTAGGCGACCTGAGCGTCGTGATGAGAATGAACTGGTAATGAAGACGTCACATACACCCAGTCCCCGTGCCAGAGAAATTAACCAATGATGGTTAAAATTCGCCACCCTGCAGGCAATCGAACCCGGGACCCCTGTGACCAAAGACCAGCACGCTAACCATTTAGCCATGGAGCCGGACAATTGGGAATGAAAGTTTGCTTGTAAAACGTGATTCTTATTGTAGCCAGTGTCAACACTGTTAGAATGTCATTCCTGCGCTGTATGAATAGAAATACGAAACCCATCTTCTCTTGTTTCCAGAATACTACAAGTTAGTGGTTTGTATCGTTTGTATCTACAAGGAATAAATAAAACAGGCCCATAAGTAAATGATGAGCATTCAATCTCTCCCGCACAGAATTTCATATATTAGATTTCACTTCTCCTGCATAAAGGGCTTAATTTTTTGCCCTATGTAGAACTGGTAAAATTCATGTACACTCGTCGGTGAACTTGGAGTCCTATAAGGTTTGAATGCCAAATTTTGGTAAAAGCTCAATGTATTCAACATCATGATGATAACATTGCATTTAGTTTGTTCTTTCCTTATCTCCCTTCGAACAGATATTTCTTAATATTTAACAACAAGATTTTTAAAAATCTTAATCGTCAGGACACTTGCAACAATTCATGGAAATTCACAGTCTTCTACAGCTTAAAAATACCTCAAAAATGGCAACGATATGTTTTGTTTTCGATCCTAAGTCAGGAAGTCAAAAAATTCAGAAACGGGAATTCTACTTTTTGGAGAGTAGGGGAGACTGGTATATCCATTTTGATTTCTTCCTCAAACTTTACTTACTATTTCAATGGAATGATTCCAATTTGTTCATTAGTTCAAATATTTCTGCAGTCAAGGATTTTCTATACTCTTGCCATAATAACCATCATTTAAACCCCAGTCCATGGGTAGTGTGGTCTCCAAAAAATAGACGATACTTCTGACTTAATAATTATCATGCACAGAAATTATCTTCAACGCCAGCACATTCCTCATGAGCCCATTCTAAGCACGATGAACAATGATTCCGCCTTTCATCTCTGGTTGACTTCAGATCTGTGTCCTTACTGAGAAAGAATTCCGCATCATCATCATCACCAATTTCTTCCTTGATGCTGGTCTTGTTTCCTTTTTTTGTGATATTTTATGGAGTTTCTGTTTCTGTGCGATCGGGCCTAGTTGGTAAAATATTCCTCCATTCAGTGTGGATTGTGTTTTATTCCTTTGGCTACTTTGTTTTGTCCCTCAAGAGCCAGAAACAAACGGGGACCAGTTTAACCAGATCGCTCTTTTTTTTAACAATAGGCTACGGGAAGACCATCTTGTGCTGTTAGTGAACTCACTGAAATACGTGGTACAAAACAAGATCCTACCAACACAATAACGGTTTTATCATTACCATCTACAAATACTGTGTTCATGGCATCTCCTTGCAAGCTAGTGTATGCTACAAAATTCACTACCGACCAAGCTGTGGATACCATGCCAACATACTTGGAAGACTTTCTGAGCCAAAGTTCATGCATGTCAAAGTCCAATCACAGGACACTGCGAAGCGAAGCAGAAAAATCGATTTCAATGTAATAAAATAACAGTGAGGCTTAGCTGCTGGCTTCCCACCCGGAAAGCTGAGGTTCGAATCCCGGTCTATCCTGGGTGGAAATTCTCATGTCAAGAATCACGTGGCGTCAGGAAGGGTATTCGGTCTTAAAACGCCGGCCAATACCAAATTGGGTAAGTTGACCATGCGGCTACGGGCGCGCAGCTGTGAGTTTGCATCCGGGAGATAGAGGGTTCGAACCTCACTGTCGGCAACCCTGAAGATAGTTTTCCGTAGTTTCCCATTTTCACACCAGGAAAATGCTGGGGCTGTACCTTAATTAAGGCCACGGCCGCTTCCTTCCCACTCCGAGGCTTTTGCTGTCCCATCGTCGCCATAAGACCTATCTGTGTCGGTGCATTTTATGTTGTTAAACATCGTTAAATATAAAAGAGCTGTTTACACAGACTAGCAACAGCTGACAGATTCACTACCTAGGAATGGAATATTGTGAGTGATATGAAGGCAAAGCTCCCCAAGAATGTTAAATTACGAAGGACTGCAGATGCTGAAATGAATGCAATCGGCAGTAACTTTTGTATCACGTAGTATTTCGTAATTCAATATTTTTCTAAACAGAATGTACTTAAAAGTAATTAAACTTGTTCTCGTATTTAATATGCAATTACATATACTACAGTTTTCCTTGAGCGAAATCATCCTTAACCTTCAGATGTTCACGGATAAATAACGAGGTGGATGCACAGGATACTGAATCCTGATTTGTATATTGTATGAACTTGTATTTGGCGTCCACCAATACATCAACAACATTTTTATGCCGTAATTTATATCGGAATTTACGGCAGTCTACTCGATATGTACACAGATGTTGTACAATATTATCCTCTAAATAGTCTGTGTACACACAGTTTATTTATTAAGTGTACGGTATATTATGGGCGAATCAATCAAAAGCATTATCAAAAAGTATGGAAAAAACAACTCAAGTAGTTCAACCGATGGAATCTGATAGTACTGAAGCGAACTTTACGCTAAATGAACATACTAGAAAACAGTACCCAGGCTTTGATCTCATTATTGAAAATACAGAGGTCAGCTTGCAACCAGTGCTGCACTGCACAGAAAATTATATATAAGTTAAATTTTTTTCGAGGTCAACTCTCCACCCCACCAAACGAGTCATAGGTAAATAAAAATTGTTTCTTATAGGTTATGTGAGTTACATGGTACTGTACGGACTGATTTCATTTAAGGAATTATTAACAACTTACTCTTTACAATTTGCTTTACGTCGCACCGACAAATATAGGTCTTATGGTGTGGATGGGATAGGAAAGGCCTAGGAGTGGGATGGAATGGACTGTGGCCTTAATTATGGTACAGCCCCAGCATTTGCGTGGTGTGAAAATGGGAAACCACAGAAAACCATCTTCAGGGCTACCGACCAAGGGGTTCGAACCCATTATGGATACAAGTTCACAGCTGCGGGGCACTAACCGCACGGCCTACTCGCTCGGTTAACAAATTTCATTTGAGAATATTATTACTTTTGGCTCTTACTTGTTGGGAATTATGCAAACAAACAAACAAACACACATACATACATACATACATACATACATACATACATACATACATACATACATACATACATACATACACACATACATACATACCTACATACATACATACATACATACATACATACATACATACATACATACATACATACATACATACATACATACTGAACCCATGACATTTGGCCCAAGGGTTCAATACATACATACATACATACATACATACATACATACATACATACATACATACATACATACATACATACATACATACATACATACATACATACATACATACATACATACATATTACAGTCATTGTGAGGGTGCGATAGTTTAATGAGATCGTCACTGCCTCCTCAACAACACGCCCACGGTTCAAATCACGGACTATACATGTGGGATTTTAGAAATGAATTCTCTGCCTTGCGGTTCAGACTCCCCATAAATTTAGAGGTCGCATGGCTATAATCACATCAATTGTCACGCAAAGCTAACTTCCTTCTTTTCATCATGGTTAATGTATCTAATCTGCAAGCCTCTGCCAATGTACTAACTACAAATTCGCTGCAATCAGGGATCAAAATCCTCAACACTGGCTCCCGATCCCACGCGTACATTTTATGACAGTTCCTCGATACGGTGTTAAATGCACACAAATGATCAATCAATCAATCAATCAATCAATCAATCAATCAATCAATCAATCAATCAATCAATCAATCAATCAATCAATCAATCAATCAATCAATCAATCAATCAATCAATCAATCAATCAATCACTACTGATCTGCATTTAGGGTAGTCGCCCAGGTGGCAGATTCCCTATCTGTTGTTTTCCTAGACTTTTCTTAAATGATTTCAAAGAAATTGGAAATTTATTTATCTCCCTTGGTAAGTTATTCTAATACCTAACTCCCCTTCCTATAACCGAATAATTGACCAATTTGTCCTCTTGAATTCCAGCTTTATCTTCATATTGTGATCTTTCCTACTTTTAAAGACACCACTCAAACTTATTCGTCTACTGATGTCATTCCACGCCATTTCTCCGCTAACAGCTCGGAACATACCACTTAGTTGAGCAGCTCGTCTCCTTTCTCCGAAGTCTCCCCAGCCCAAACTTTGCAACATTTTTGTAACGCTACTCTTTTGTCGTAAATTACCCAGAACAAAACGACCTGCCTTTCTTTGGATTTTTTCTAGTTCTTGAATCAAGTAATCCTAGTGAGTGTCCCATACACTGGAACCATACTCTATTTGGGGTCTTACCAGACACTTATATGCCCTAAATACCCTCATAACCATGTGCAGAGATCTGTACCCTTTATTTATAACCATATTTATGTGATTACCCCAATGAAGATCTTTTGGCACCTAGGTACTTACAATATATCCCCAAGAGAATCTTTCATGCCATCAACGTAGTAATTAAAACTGAAAGGACTGTTCCTGTTTGTGAAACTCACAACCTGACTTTTAACCCCGTTTATCGTCATACCATTGCCTTCTGTCTATCTCACAACATTATCGAGGTCATTTTGCGGTTGCACATAATCTTGTAACTTATTTATTACTCTGTAAAGAATAACATCATCTGCAAAAAGCCTTAGCTCTGATTCCAGTTCTTTACTCCTATCATTGATATATACGCCTATAAGAAAATATAAATGTCCAATAATACTGCCTTGAGGAATTCCCCTCTTAATTATTACAGGGTCAAATAAAGATTCGCCTACTCTAATTCGCTGAGTTCTATTTTCTAGAAATATAGCCACCCATTCAGTCATTCTTTTGTCTAGTCCAATTGCACTCACTTTTGCCAGTAGTCTCCCATGATCTACCCTATCAAATGACTTAGATAGGTCAATCGTGATACAGTCCATTTAACCTCCTGAATCCAGGATGTCTGCTATATCTTGCTGGAATCCTACAAGTTGAGCTATCGAACCAGTTATTAATTTCGCAAACATGTCTAATATAATCTAAAGAATGATTTCCCAGAGCTTACATGCAATGCATGTCAAACTGACTGGCATGTAATTTTCAGCCTTATGTCTATCATCCTTTCCTTTGTAAACAAGGGCTACTATAGCAACTATCCATTCATTTGTTATACGTCCCTCATGCCAACAATAATCAAATAAGTACTTCAGATATGGTACTATATTCCAACCCATTTTCCTTACTATATCTCCCGAAACTTTATCAATTCCAGCTGCTATTTCTCATTTTCAACTTTTGTATCTTACTCTAAATGTCATTGTTATCATAAGTAAATTTTAATACTTCTTTAGTATTAGTCACCTCTTCTATCTGGACATTATCCTTGTAACCAACAATCTTTACATACTGCTGACTGAATACTTCTGCCTTTAGTAGGTCCGAGCATACACATTCCCCTTTTTCATTAATGATTCCTAGATTGTCCTTCTTGGAACCTTTTTTTTTTGCCTTAAAGTACCTATACATACCCTTCAATTTTTTCACTAAAATTTCCATGACCGCCAATTATGCTTGCCGCCATGTTATCGTTAGCTGACTTCTTTGCTCGATTCAACTTTCTAGTATGTTCCTTCAACTTCTCCTTACTTCCACAGCCATTTCTAACTCTATTTATTTCCAAATCTCACCTCCTTCTTAGTCTTTTTTTCTGTGTTATAATATAGTGGATATTTTTCCATTACGTATCACCTTTAAATGTACAAACCTGTTTTCACATTCCTCAGCAATTGCTTTAAACCCAACCCAGAGTCTGTTTAAATTTTTATTTACCGTTTGCCACCGATCACAGTTACTGTTTAAAACCTCCCTCATGCCTGTTTTATCAGCCATATGGTACTGCCTACAAGTCCTAATTTTAAGACCTTCCTTTCTATCACATTTATTTTTAACGACAAGAACAGCTTCGTGATCAGTAATACCACCTATTACTTCGGTTTCTCTATAAAGATCATCTGGTTTTTCTAGCACCACATCCAGAATATTCTTCCCTCCTGTTGGTTCCATCATTTTCTGAATCAGCTGCCCTTCCCTTATTAACTTGTTTGCCATTTGTTGGCCATGCTTCCTGTTGTTCGCATTACCTTCCCAACTGACATTTGGTAAATTGCGATCACCCGCTACAATCACGTTCCTTTCCATATCGTTTCCAACATAGTTGATTAAATCATCAAATAATTCTGAATCAACGTCAGCGCTACCTTTTCCCGGTCTGTACATTCCAAAGACATCAAGTTGCCTATTATCTTGGGAGATGAGCCTTGCACCTAGAATTTCATGTTTGTCATCTTTCACTTTTTCGTAGCTTACAAATGCTTCTTTCACCAGAATGAATACTCCCCCTCCTATCATTCTTACCCTATCTCTACGATACGCATTCCATTTCCGTGAGAATACTTCTGCATCCATTATATCATTTATCAGCCATCAACGAACTCCTGTTACAATATCTGGTAAATATACATCTATTAAATTACTTAATTCTATTCTGTTCTTTACAATACTTCTATAGTTCAGAACTAACATTTGTATGCCATCCCTACTTGAATTCCAGATCCCTGTATACTTGTGACCGCTTCCTAGACCACCCCGTTTCCCTGAATTTATCTCCCTATAACCCTTCTAAACAAATTTCCTAACTTACATGTACCACTGCAGTTTAGGTGAAGGCCATCTGAACGCAGGTCCCACCCATTAGGATTTAGAAATCTCACTCACAGAATCCCCACATATCCACTCCATAGTCTCATTTAACTCCCGAATCACCTTCCAGTCAGTATCTCTCCTACACTGTATTCGACTGATAACAATCTCCGCTTCCTTAAACTTCACCCGTGCTGCATTTACCAGATCCCACACATCGCCAACAATGTTGGTTTCAAGCAGATACAAGTACCAATATTAATTATGAATATTCAATCACGAGAAAGACACCCGATATTCCACGAAAACGTCGCGTTGCGATACAGTTGAATTCAAACTGTAGTGCCATATCCAATACGAACGCTTAGACTATTCCTCGTTAAGAGCGAGCGCGGTACCTGCTAGTAAAAATGAGAGTAACCATGAACAGGTTTTGCTCCACTACAATGCATTACTCTGAAATCTATCTCACGACTTGCTCGGCTCTCGCTTTCTCTGCCAGTCGGGAGGTGAGAATGAGTGGGTGGCTCCAGTCAGGCCTGAGAGAAGACCAGCTCTGCACTGGTGCATCGGGAAATGAAACATATAGACCGGGTTCTGTGCATTGTAGTTCACTGCGATGTATGCTTAGTGGAAAGATAATCTACACGCACTGCCATAGCCGTCCGTTCATTCCACAGCGTCAACTAGAATAGTTCCTACCGAGCTCGATAACTGCAGTCGCTTAAGTGCGGCCGGTATCCAGTATTCGGGAGATAGTGGGTTCGAACCCCACTGTCAGCAGCCCTGATGATGGTTTTCCGTGGTTTCCCATTTTCACACCAGGCAAATGCTGGGGCTGTACCTTAATTAAGGCCACGGCCGCTTCCTTCCCACTCCTGGCCCTTTCCTGTCCCATCGTCACCATAAGACCTATCTGTGTTGGTGTGACGTAAAGCCGCTAGTAAAAAAAAAAAAAAAGAATAATTCCATTCTCAAACAACACAAGAGGTGAATGAATGCGTGTTACAAAGTCGAAGCCCTTTTAGTGGAATACTGAATATATCCCTCCAAATACATTTGGCATTATGACGTAATCTACAATAAGTGCGACACCAATAAATTTGGAAAAAGTCCTGGTATTAGGAGACACCTCAAATTATACATACATACATACATACATACATACATACATACATACATACATACATACATACATTATCAGTTTAGACTGTTATGCCTTTCAGCGTTCACTCTGCAAGCCTATGTGAATTTACTAAACGTCGCCACAATCCTCGATTTGCAACTAGTGTTGTGGCTTCATTTAGATCTATACCTCTTATCTTTAAATCGTTAGAAACTGAGTGTAACCATCGTCGTCTTGCTCTACCACTACTACTCTTACCCTCCATAACAGAGTCCATTATTCTCCTAGGTAACCTATCCTCCAACATTCGCCTCACATGACCCACCACCGAAGCCGTTTTATGCGTACAGCTTCATCCATAGGGTTCATTCCTAAATTAGCCTTTATCTCTTCATTCCGAGTACCCTCCTGCCATTGTTCCCACCTGTTTGTACCAGCAATCATTTTTGCTACTTTCATGTCTGTTACTTATGAATAAGATATCCTGAGTCCACCCAGCTTTCGCTCCTGTAGACCAAACTTGGTCTGAAAACAGACCGATGTAAAGATAGTTTCGTCTGGGAGCTGACTTTCTTCTTACAGAATACTGTTGATCGCAACTACGAGCTCACTGCATTAGCTTTACGACACCTTGAGTCAATCTCAGTTACTATATTACTAACCTGGGAGAACACACAACCTAAATACTTGAAATTATCGACCTGTTCTAGCTTTGTATCACCAATCTGACATTCAATTCTGTTGAATTTCTTACCTACTGACATCAATTTAGTCTTCGAAAGGCTAATTTTCATACTATACTCATACCCATTTTAAACCAAAAATTATTATTATTTAAATTAATTTATTATGATTTTGTGTATTTATTTTACATTTGTGTCAATATATTAACCGGCATGTAAACGTCGTCCCGTTGAACACAATCCTGGCACCTCGGTGTCTTCCCCAAAACATCAAAGTAGTTAGTGAGACACAAAACCAATAATATAACAACTGTAAATTAAGGCGTCTTTCATGTAACACCTTTTTATGGCCACCAATGTTATTTAGCCGATATCCTCATTCTTGGAGAGGTCGCAGCTCTTCCGTTAATGTTACAAGGGTATATAAATATTTTGTTTAGTCAATCGCCAAAGAAGACGAGTAAAAATAAAAATGAAGGAAGAATAATTATCCGCTTAGTCGATGAAAGTTTTCAACAGACGATGTACAGCTTACGACAAGTTTCTGGCGATAACCATGAGATCAAAGTAAGTTAATTAATTCTGGGCCACAATTCAGTGGCCAGTTTAGTGAGGTAGTGTTGATTTAGACATACACTACTTGAAGAGATAAAAAAATCCACGGCACTTAACGCCCTTGAAAGGGCTTTGGCCTTCCCAGCGACCGCTGCTCAGCCCGAAGGCCTGCAGATTGAGGTGGCCGTGTGGTGAGCGCGAGGCATTTTCTCGGCTTTTATTCTGGGCTTTCGAGACTGGGGCCGCCATCTCACCGTCAGATAGCTCCTCAATTCTAATCACGTAGGCTAAGTGGAATCGAGCCAGCCCTCAGGTCGAGAGAAAAATCCCTGACCTGGACGGGAACCGAACCCGGGGCCTCCGGGCGAGAGGCAGGCACGCTACCCCTACACCACGCGGCCGGCACTTGAAGAGATACTGAGATATAATTTTAGTTTATGTCTCGAAATATTTTACAGTCCTGGGTCAAAATGGATGATACACTGTACTCTACCAAGCGAGTTGGCTACGCGGTTCGTGTCAAGCAGCTGTGAGCTTGCATTGGGAAGTTGGTGGGTTCGACTCCCACCGTCGACAGCCCTGAAGATGGTTGTCCGTAGTTTAGCACTTCCACTTAAACGTAAGGGATCTCCTGTAAAACAACATTCCGGTACCACTGCGTCTTCTTCAACCAGTAATAATATTTATTCTGCCGGGCTGAGTGGCTCAGATGGTTGAGGCACTGGCCTTCTGACCCCAACTTAGCAGGTCCGATCCTGGCTCAATCCGGTGGTTACCGAGCTCGATAGCTGCAGTCGTTTAAGTGCGGCTAGTATCCAATATTCGGGAGATAGTAGGTTCGAACCCCACTGTCGGCAGCCCTGAAAATGGTTTTCCGTGGTTTCCCATTTTCACACCAGGCAAATGCTGGAGCTGTACCTTAATTAAGGCCACGGCCGCTTCCTTCCTACTCCTAGCCCTTTCCTGTCCCATCGTCGCCGTAAGACCTACCTGTGTCGGTGCGACGTAAAACTAGAAAAAAAAAATCCGGTGGTATTTGAAGGTGCCCAAATTCGTCAACCTCGTGTCGGTAGATTTAATGGCACTTAAAAAAGAACTCCTGCGGGACAAAATTCCGGCACCTCAGCGTCTCCGAAAACCGTTAAAGTAGTTCGTGGGACGTAAAGCAAATAAGATTATTATTATTATTATTATTATTATTATTATTATTATTATTATTATTATTATTATTATTATTATTATTTCCATCTACCGAAGCTTCTTTACAGCAGTTCAGAGAGAGAACCTGCAAAAACTAGTATTGCTATAGTTAGTCTTACGTAACCACATCGTTTCAACTTCAACAATATTTTTACAAGTTGCCTTACGTCGCACCGACACAGATAGGTCTTATGGCGACGATCGAGCAGGAAAGGGCTAGGAGTGGGAAGGAACCGGCCGTGGCCCAAATTAAGGTACGGCCCAAGCATTTACTTGGTGTGAAAATGGGAAACCACGGAAAACAATCTTCAGCGCTGCCGACAGTGGGGTTCGAACCCACTATCACCCAAATACTGGATACTGGCCGCACTTAAGCGACTGCACCTATCGATCTCGGTCATCAGTTGTGAGCTTGCATTCGGCTTCATTTGCGCAAGTTCTAAAACGATTGTGTTGTTGTGGTTTAAAATTGCCTGTTTCACAAAGCTTCACAACGAGATGGGAAAATATCCGTCTGGATGGTCGGATGTTGTCAGACTATCGCTCTGTGTAGAACTGTTTCGTCTGACTAGCATTACGTCTGCTTTCAACAGAAAGAGAGAAGAGTGAGCAAACCAAGCTATTGATAATGGTAATAAATACAACATAGTATAACATAAGTGTGTTTTTTTTAGTAAAATTCACTTGAACGTACTACACTGTACTGTAAAACAACACGAACACATTCATCTGCTAACTTACATTCTCTATAGATGAGCACCGAGCACTCAGTTGTGAGCTTGCATTCGGGAGATAGTGGATTCGAACCCCACTGTCGGCAGTCCTGAAGATGGTTTTCCGTGGTTTACCATTTCCACACCAGGAAAATGCTGGGCCTATACATTAATATAGGCCACGGCCGCTTACTTACACTCCTAGCCCTTTTCTGTCCCATCATCGCCACAAGACCTATCTGTGTCGGTGCGACATATAACAAATAGCAAAAAAAAAAAAAACTCCGTAAAGACAACTCTCAAGTGGCAGTCTACTGTACTGTATTCGGATGCACACGGATGACTTATTTATTTATTTATTTATTTATTTATTTATTTATTTATTTATTTATTTATTTATTTATTTATTTATTTATTTATTTATTTATTTATTTATTTATTTAGCGTTTGGCTGTACATATCAACATTAGTCAAAAATAAAATATATATTTACATTTTTTACAGTTTGACTTTCAAGTTGTTAATAAAGTCTATTACAGCTGGACCTGCTTCCACAAAGTCACTGAAGTTGCCACTATAGGAATGCGTCGGAAAGTCATTCACTATGTGCCGTATGGTCTGTCTGGGAGCACCACAACTGCATTCTGGCGAAGGTATATGTCCCCACTTGTAAACAACATCTGCAAATCTGACGTGGTTTGTTCTTATCCTGTTCAGCGTTGACAACGTTTACCGGGGTAGGTGAGAGCCACTGATTGAGTAGTTGTCACGTCATGTGTTTTTAATAGTTTTCTCTAAGCGCAATATCCGTCGAATTCCTCACGCAACTCTGGGTACGTGCAATATTTACTGTACTGTACATAACCTCTACATACGGTACAAACGTGCCGCAACGTACCAAATATCGTGTCTTCATAAACCGTTCGGATTCCCAGTTTTTATGTAGGATTTTAGCTATCTGTTTATTAGAATGGTGTCCGACTCGTTGGTTGAATGGTCAGCGTACTGGCCTTCAGGTCAGAGGGTCCCGGGTTCGATTGCCGGCCGGATCGGGGATTTTAACCTTAATTGGTTAATCCCAATGGCTCGGAGGCTGGGTGTGCGTGGCGTATTCATAATTAGAAATCATCCCAGGTAGGGCCCTTATTTCACAGATATGCAGGTCGCCTAATAGCCGGTCTACTAGAAAAAGACCTGCACCAGGCCTCTCCGGAGGCCATACGCCTTTATTTTTATTAGAATGGTACTATGTGATACTTTTTTGAACAGGTCTTGACGAGCGAAATTCAACTTTTGACCAATAAATACATAGTAGAATTAAAGAAACTAACGTTAGTACTCGAATCTCACTAATAAATAATCCTGTATGGCCGACTCCTCAGGAGTTATAGAACTTTCGTAAAGAAACACTTGTATCACTTGGAGATCCAGTACGGAGTTAGAGTGGGTGGTCCAGATAAATAAGGCACTATGTATGTATGTATGTATGTATGTATGTATGTATGTATGTATGTATGTATGACTATTCTATCTTCTATTAATATCGTAGTATTTATCTCAGACTGAGGTATAAAGAACTGATTTGTTATTTACAGATATCCGTACATGCTCGCCGTCCTTTCACCATAATTGCAATGCTATTTTCAATTTAATCAGCTGCATCTTGGTAAAGCTCATCCTCTCTGTTTTAAAAGATGATGCATACTCGAGCAATTATTCCTTCTGATGCATTATACACAGTTGAAAATAATTAGGTAAATGGGGTTAAAATGGTTGTACCTTGAGACCTTAGCTACTCAGGGTATGTCAAATCGAAGTTATATTCCATCTGTAGGCGTAGCTATCAATTAAACTGTCAAGTGAACCCTCAAAACAAAATGAATAGCGGTACGTCCGTGTGTTGTTGTGAGGTACACAGACTAGTGCGGTCATTTGAGCACGTTGTACGTAAACCAGCACATCCCATGACACATCTTAATGAGGTTCAAGTCGCAAGGGCCGTCACTTTGATCCCGGAAGGATGGACGTTTCGTCATATTGCTGTGGATCTCAAGGTCTCTCCGTCAGTTCTTCAACGCTTGTGGAATCGCGACAATGATACAGGCTAGTTCACAAGGTCGTGGACGCATGACAACCCCACACTATGACCGATATCTGACCACCTGTGCGTTGCGGCATCATTCAGCAACTGCCAGAGAACTGCAAGAAGATCTCAGGAGAGTCACTGGAGTCACGGTGTCTGACCAGACAGTAAGGAACAGGTTAGAAGAAGTGACCTTACGACCCAGACGTCCTGTTCGAGTGCCTCGTTTAACGCAGCAACATCGCGCAGCTCGCCTTCTGTTTGCCCGTACCCACGTCAACTGGCAACTTCGCCAATGGAGACCTGTGTTGTTCACAGACGAGTCCAGATTTCCCCTCACACAGCGTGATGGACGTCAACGTGTATGGAGACGCCGTGGTGAGCAGTACATGCCAAATGTTGTCCAGGAAAGCGACCGATTAGGACAAGGTTCTGTGATGGTGTGGGATGGCATTAGTATTGATGGCCCTACGGATATTGTCGTCGTCCGTGGTAATCTTACCGCTGCGGGGTGCATCGAGCAGATACTGCTACAGCATGTGTTGGTTGCTGCATATGGTGTTGGCCCTGAATTCGTACTCATGCACGACAATGCCAGGGCTCGTGTAGCGCGCATCACCAGAGCTGTCTTGCGAGAACTGGACATTCAAGAGCTGGAACGGCCAGCAGTGAGTTCCGACCTTAATCCCATCGAACATGTGTAGGATAGGCTTGACAGAAGTGTTCGCGGGCGTCCTGTTCCACCACAGACTCTCTAAGACCTCGAACAGGCTCTCATTGAATAATGGGACCTGATACCGTAACGTGACCGCCGTTGACTTATACGGAGCATGCCTCGTAGATGCCAAGCTGTGATAAATGCTCGTGGAGGACATACACCATACGGAAGCTCTCCAACTGTGATAAAAATCCACCCTGTTTCGCCCCTATTTGGACATTTCCGTTTGTGTTCGGATAATGAACGCGAACCCATCGATGTTCTTTTGTATACTTCAACGGTGCAGAATAAAGGTTTAATTGGTAATATAACTGGGTGTGAGCTATTGTTTTGTGGAGCATGGCATACGTTCAAAAACATGTTCCCCTAATTTTTTGAACTGTGTAGTACTCAGGAACACGTGGATGAAAATATCGGTATATCTAGCGGTTCATTAGGATTCAGACCATTTCTCTCCTCAGTATTCACAAGTTACAGAAGACGACTCAGTATCCGTGACAAATGTCTAGCTTTCTCCCCGGATCCTATCGCGTATATGTCTATTTGTGAATGTGAAGAACCTTGAAATGTTTTGGTCCACGTCCAACGGTATATTATTACTGGCATTATTTGACTTGGTTCTATTTGAAGACCGTAGACAAACCTAAGCATGTATTTACAAAATCAATGTCACATACTTCATCACAATGTGCTGGAACAAGGAGTGTTTCCCGAAACTTACGAAAAATGAAAATGCGAATTTTCATAGTGGAAAATATCAAACATAAAGGTTATTCCTGCATTCAAGTGAAGCAACCGCAATTAAACAATTATCTAACCATATTATTTGAACTGTAGGAAGTGAGGAAGTTCACTGAAAAGTCAAGAAGAGAAATAATTAAAAAGTTTGACCAAAAGCAAACGAGGTTAATTTAAATCCTATTAGTTTTGATTACATTAGTTTATTTGGCAGTGCCAGCAGTATTATGCTTTCCTTAAATTTAAATATGTTAGTAAAGAGAAAGGTACCATATCGGTGAGTAGATCTTGATATAATAATACAATTAATAGCCTTACATTAATAATAATAATAATAATAATAATAATAATAATAATAATAATAATAATCATAATAATACGATTACATTCTGACAGCAATCATTATCAACTTCATTAATAATATTGGGATTTTCATTATTACAAAATAGGTATAAGTACGAAGGTAGAATTGGTAAAATTGCATTCCAATTTGGATTGATGTTAAGTCGAAACAATGCGAATTGGAATAAAAAATTAAGGTTCCTCTGACAGAGAAGGGAAGACTACTTCGCAGTTAGCAACATTAATCACAAATAAATACTGTACGTACACCGTGTTGTGGGATTGAGCTACGCTGATACGTATATATCTACGCTTGATCGTATTCAAGAGGTGTGTCTGAATGACAGGTAGAGAAACTGAAGATATTTACAAGGAGGTGAGGGTTCCAGAATATCCAATGGGGAAAGCGTAACGCACGAAGAGAACAGCACTGTTAGGACTTCGCCAATCAAGTTCGGCGTAGGTGGAGATGACATAGTCGTGGTAACGTAAAGTCACCGTAAATATGCAGCGTACACAACTGTTATGATCAGTCAAGAATAGCAGGAGGATAACTGTAAACTACAGCGGAGTACTCATAGCACTACAATGATCGAGAATCGAACTTTGCCCGATGACGTATGGAATGACCTACTGTATGATTATTTAAAAATTTGCTTTAGGTTACTCCGACACTGATAGGTCTTATGGGGACGATGAGATAGGAAAGGGCTAGGAGTGGGAAGGAAGCGGCCGTGGCATTAATTAGGGTACATTCCCAGTATTTGCCTCGTGTGAAAATGGGAAACGACGGAAAACCATCTTCTGTGCTGCCGGCAGTGGGGTTGGATCCCACTATCTCTCGAATGCAAGCTCGTAGCTACCAGGCTAAAACAGCGCAGCCACTTGCTCGACACGGTAGGTATTCACAGTCAGGTGTGAAGTAATCCCGTTTTCCCTACTACAGTTTATTCAGAGGAAAAGAGAATTGTGACACTAATGTGTTCATTTCATGTTTAGTCTACAATTGTGTCAGCCCTGTGGTGTAGTGTAGCCTACCTGTCTCTCATCCAGACGCCACGAGTTTGATTCCTGGCCAGCCCAGAAATTTCAATTCTGGACTGAAGGCTCGAACGAGGTTCACTGAGCCTCGTGAGACCAAATTAGGTGTTGTCCGACGCGAGAAAAAGCGGACCCGGTCAAGAAAGCTAACGATTGCTACTGATTGTACCATCACGTTGACCTCGTCTTACTCCAGTCCCTGCAGACCATCCGGGCAGCAACCGTCTTGGCAGACCGATGCGTTTAATGGGGTGTTACGTTACTGGTTTAGGATTTAATTGATAAAGCTGTATGAAAACATTTATAAACTCCCTTTATACATAAACACGCCAGTACGGACTCCATAATAACACAGATTATCAAGCAGAACTTTTAAACATAGCAACTACTTATAGCTGATGACCAATGTGTCTACCTCGCACATGTTGTTGTCTAACGGTAACAATAATTTCGACATTTCAGGCATTTAAACAAACACACTGGCACCAGGTGACTGACATTACGATGGCATCTAAATTATAAACTCAAGTAATCAGTTCGGGTAATCTAAGTGAATTCACTCTGTGTTATTCAGTTATAGAAATGCGTCTTACAGAGATGTTTTCAGACAAAAGCTATGATAAATGTCTCACGTTGAACCTTTAAAACTTGTTTCAAAGTCTGCGCATTATTGGAACATAAATTCTACTAGTGGGGACTTTCTGCATGAGTCAGCAGAGGGTGAAGTCACCAAGAAACGAGAAAATGAGATCTCCAACAGTTCAGTAACTTTAAGTGACCCCTCCAAGAGCACGAATATAACTAAATGCTAAGGCTTTTGTAATTAAAGTGCAATTGAATTACCGTGTCGAACGATTTTGGGAGAAAAGACTACTCAAGAGAGAATAGATTTTTAATAACGGGAACTCCATAGGAGTAGTCTTCAGTATATTATGCACTTGTCTGAAACATTGGGAGAGCGTCTGCACGGAGCACTACAAGGGAAACTATTGATAGTAGGCGTAAGGTTCAAACTGTACGTTGGCCGAGGCTTACCTGAACATGGCTATTCCCCGCGAATCTCCTTACTACATCGATTACGGTTCTCTTTTTTGGCGTACGGTCTCCGGAGAGGCCTGATGCAGGTCTTTCGAGCAGACACCCGTGGACAAACTGCGCATCTATGAGAACGACACGCTTCATAGGATGAAATCTAATACTGAAGAGGGCACACACATTTATTCCCCGGGCCAGATGAATTAAGTAATGAAGGTCCAAATCTCTGTCCCGGTCCAGAATCAAACCGGGGAACCCTTGGAACAAAAGCCAGCATGCTAACCAGTTAGGCATGAAGCCGGCCGTTTAAGATGTTGGGATATTACGCAATCTAAAGTTATGAAATATCCATCCCTACTTTAATACCACAGAGTTCGATAGCTGCAGTCGCTTAAGTGCGGCCAGTATCCAGTATTCGGGAGATAGTAGGTTCGAACCCCACTGTCGGCAGCCCTGAAGATGGTTTTCCGTGGTTTCCCATTTTCACACCAGGTAAATGCTGGGGCTGTACCTTAATTAAGGCCACGGACGCTTCCTTCCCACTCCTAGCCCTTCCTATCCCATCGTCGCCATAAGACCTACTGTGTCGGTGGGACGTAAAGCAACTTTGCTGCAATGCATTTTAATACCAAATTATGGTACTAATACAGCAAGTTATCATGAACAGAAAAGTACAGAGAGCTAGTGACCAGGGAAATCCCATGCTCTCAATACTATAAACAACAAACCTGCGGCACATACAACCCAATAAGGGTCTTAATTTACAAAAATAACTGTTACTTCCCAGCTGCATAAACTGAAGATATTGGAAAGGTTAACATGGTTACCGCGACGTCATCCTGAGTCGAACAACTTATCTTTCGTGATCGGACCCCCTACTTCCCACATCAAACAGCTTTTCAGTTGGTTTCATGAGGCTGAGTGTATCCCGTTCCAGCTCTCATTAAAAAGGAGGATATAAAAAGAAGCTTCAAATGGTGAAATAAACTAACAAACTAATTTAATATAATTCCGCAGCCAACTGTTAAAAGAACGTTGCAATGGCAGCTGGATGCTCCTGTTTCGCAGATTCACAACATAATCACACGCGGTTCAAGACATTCAGACAGATGATAGCAGGGTTCTTTGTAGAACACGGCACGTCGACATTCTGGATGCGTCTGAACTTCCTGGTCAAAGCACCACGCAGGACACTATACGAAGAAGCCAAGGATGAGATTTTAATCGGTGTTGACTATTTCTATTACTCCCGCTCATTTCTCGTTATTTTTTACGTCGCGCCGACACAGATAGGTCTTTTTTTTTTGCTATTTGCTTTACGTCGCACCGACACAGATAGGTCTTATGACGACGATGGGAGAGAAAAGGCCTAGGAATGGGAAGGAAGCGGCCGTAGCCTTCACTAAGGTAGAGCCCCAGTATTTGTCTGGTGTGAAAATGGGAAACCACGGAAAATCATCTTCTGGTCTGCCGACAGTGGAGTTCGAACCCACTATCTCCCGGATGCAAGCTCACAGCTGCGCGCCCCTAACCGCACGGCCAACTCGCCCGGTACATATAGGTCTTGTGGCGACGATAAGCTAGGGGTGGGAAGGAAGCGGCCGAGCCTTAATTCATGTACATTTGTCTGGTGTGTATATGGGAAACCACGGAAACAATCTTCAGGGCTGCCGACAGTTGGGTTCCAACACACTATCTCGTGAATGCAAGCTCACAGCTGGCGACCTTAACCGCACGGACAACTCGCTCGGTCCGCTATTTTCTGATGTGACGATCCTCATATGCTGTACTGACCATAGATTTTGAAACAAGACGACTGTCCTCACGAACTCACTGATTCACCACTGTGACGTCTGTATGTTCCTCACGCTGTGGTTCGAAAAAAGAGTGAAGCATCCATCTCTTCACGGAAGCCCCGACGACGCGCATTTCGAACTTTATTCCCAGTGGTGTTGGTAATGAAGTGCGTCTACCAAGCATTTTCTGTAGGCAAGTCATTCTACATGTTTAGTAGAAAACTAATATTATCTGGTGGGTGGACTGTAGCACTGACATTCTAATGTTTTATATACTGTATTTGATACGCGAATATTTCTAAATGGACGGCGTGATTAGCTCAGTAACTTAGCTGCTAGCTTCCCACCCGGAAGGCTGAGGTTGGCGTCGATTCCTGGGTTGAGATTTTCATCTCAACGAAGGGCAACCGGTCTTAAATCCGCGGCCAAAACCAAAATGAGCCTAAGTGGTTCCAGCGACCCCAGGAATTACTGGGATAATCTGAAGGATGTTTACACTCAAGTATTTCTAAATGAAAGTCCGGCTCCATGGCTAAATGGTTAGCGTGCTGGCCTTTGGTCAAAGGGGTCCCTGGTTCAATTCCCGGCAGGGTCGGGAATTTTAGCCATAATTGGTTAATTTCGCTCAAAGTGGTGTATGTGTCGTCTTCATCATCATTTCATCCTGATCACGAGGAGCAGGTCGCCTACGGGAGTCAAATCAAAAGACCTGCATCTGGCGAGCCGAACTTGTGCTCGGACACTCCCGGCACTAAGAGCTATACGCCACTTCTTCTAAATAAAACAACGTTACAATTAGGCTCTTCCTTTTAGTCCTTCACTTCCTTTATGCATCATGTATAATTTCTCGAAACATGACACATACTAGGGAAGCGACCAGTTCTGTCCACTCTTCTGTGGCTAGAGATTTGAAGTATAAAGCTGCGGTATACGACAGACCCGAAAATGATGTATTATTTCTTATGTGGCATAGACTCAAGATTCAGAGAATTCAATTGCTGCTCTAAATTCCATCCTGATTATTTTTATTTATTCAACTTCTGCTACTTCCTGGTGCTTTTCATATGTGAAAAGTACAATAGAAGTCAGCAATATCTCATTCTATCCTTTCCAGAACATTCCTGGCCCCAGTTAAGCCAGACCGGCAGTAAAACGAATGTTGACGGGGGAACTAATGCCACGCTTATTTATATGTATGCAGAAAGTATACCCATCTGGTTGCCATTAAGCCGTTGAACGCAGTCTATATCTGTTCAATTACCCGGCATGCTTTTCTGCTAGCTGGATTAAGGTCCGTTTTAATGGACTTTATTTTCTGGCAGCTTGGCATATTGCTTGGAGTAATTGTGATTTATTCAGCGAAGAAAACTACTTCTGAAGTGATGCTGTGTGTATATGTTGGCTCTAGAGCATATCATCGCGGACAGACATGGCACCTCACAAGTGAGTATCCTTTGAGAGGAAGAAATTATAAACAGTGTATGCGTAGAGTAACTTCCTTGCTTATATACCTAGCTGGTCATTGGTGTCGACTTGATGATTAAGTGAATAGTAGAAATAAAATATTTTGTGGAGTAGAAACTGCGTATTATATTTGTTCATGTATCGGGAAAAAATACTTTTATCTTTTCCAAAGAAAATGAAAGGTCAAAAACAATGCGGGTGGTTCCTTGAGGCACGTGGCCTTGATTCGCAATCCAGCTAGTGTCTAATCACTTAGGGCTGGTTAGTGCTCGCAAGATTCGTCATAAAAGTTCACTGTAACGGCGTTCGAGTGAATCTGTTTGTGTTTTGCATTGTTGTTTAATGTACTGTATTTTCGAGTTTGTCCTGTATTGTCACCGCCTATAATGGATTTAATGCGTCATAGGCAAGCGTATAACACCTTACTGTAGTTAGACCGTGAGTAATTGATCTACAAAATACGGCGTTTCTACAAAAATATTTAATTTATTAATTTATTTATTTACAACTGGCGAAGTTACGGCTATCGGTCCTCTCTTACACTTTACCACATCCGTAATTTAAGATGTGATTAAATGAACATGGTAAAAAATGAGGACAAGTTCGGCTCGCCAGATGCAGGTCTTTTGATTTGACTCCTTAAGCGACCTGCGCGTCGTGATAAGGATCAAATGATGATAAAGACGACACATACACCCAGCCCCCGTGCCAGCGAAATAAACCAATTATTGTTAAAATTCCCGACCCTGCCGGGAATCGAACCCAGGAACCCTGTGACCAAAGACCAGCACACTAACCATTTAGCCATGGAGCCGAACAATATGCAGAGAAAAACAGGAAATATGGTAACAGACATGTGATCTACATGACTAAGTGCACCGTATTACAATTATGCATTGCATAGAACCATTAATGGAAATATAAACTAAGCCATTCATTCTCGCATTTACTCATGTATTAATTCAAGCTGGCTACGCTGTTAGGAGAAAATCCCGGCACGATTATTTAGAAGAGACTAATGTTGTGCAGTTCATAACTCTCAGTGGGCGATAATTCCGCAGCATAGCAACAGACACGAAAAGTGAACGGTTGTACACCGATGTAAGATTTATAGGTATAGTAAGCGAGTAGTTGGATCGGGTGTAAACTTTATGAGTGGAGGAGAGGTAGCCTGATCTGAGAAAAAAATACTGCGGCGCTGCTTTATTCCGAAATTGGAAAATTAGTGTATTAGTGTGTAAAAATATAATTTGCTTAATACTGAATCAGGCAAGTAGGGAGTGACATGAGCTGGATACTTTGATGAAAAAATAAAACGGATGCAAGATTTCATTGCCCTTTGTAGTTCCTTTTGTCTATTCTCCAGCACCATCAGCGAATACGACATCACAAAATTGAGTATTGAGCCCATAATCCTACCTTGCTGAAATCTCAACTACAAGATGGAGTGTATCCATAGTTTGATTGAAAGCTCACCTCGTGTTCCCTGGCGTGCCAACTCACAGCGGGAGTTGACCCAAGAAAACATCGAACGTGGTCGGAACATTTCGGAAGACCTCGGATAATTAATAATGAAATTCTGGCTAATAACCCTCATTGTGGGAGATTTCGGCACTGTCATTAACAATTAAATAATTAATTCATAGTTTTGGGAAATATTTGATGAAGCTAAATTTCACAGGGTGGAAATGTATTCAATTGCGCTCGGAGAGAAGGTAGCGTCTATCCCGGTCGAATGGAAAATACGTGTAAGGCATACGGTCAAAATTGGCGGGAGCCATCGTGTGTGAAATTAATTAATTACGCCCGTTAAAGAAACAGGAAAAATCAGCGAACAACACTGTCTTGACTGGAATAATGGTGGAATCTCTGGGGTGAGTCTTAAAGTAATCGGTCCTGTGGTCATCAGATGGAATGATTGCACAACGGTAGATAACGCCACGCAGAGCGTCTCTAGAGAATGCATAAATACCCCTTCCTCAAGCACGAGAGTCAGTCATCATTCAATTGTCCTAAAGGGTGAACCTACGTCTAGTGACATTCATTAACAAGAGGACTTAAAGTAGGCGAAGTAGACTAGGAGAAGCTCGAAAGCCAGTAGACTTGAGGGATGAATATTTTACCAAGTGGTAATGGTGAGCGAAGACAACATAGATATTGAAACATTGTATTTACGACATCCATCCCGGTCGGGGGAAGGATCATAAGTTAATAATTGTAGGATTCCTGAACTTCTGCGTAGGGAGACAGCAGATTCATACATATCTCTTGTGAATTATTGCGGACAAGGTTATTTTGATAATCAGTAAATGAGGAGTGTTGTAGTCTGGCAGAGATAAACTTTTGTCTCACAGTCATTCAGATCTGTCGGACAACTGGAGGAAAAGGGGTTGGAAATTTTCCACAAACTGCATCAGTTGAATTCTCGACACGAGGCTGGCCGGTTTAATTGTTGTATATGTGTACAGAATAAAATGTATTGTTAATTTAAAACTCATAAATTAAATCAATGTGTGTTGCTTCAAGACGAGTGCAGAATCAGGGTGTTTATAAGGTAGTTTTTATGCGAAGGATGTCTCCTGCAGTTATGAGGGGCTATGTTCAGACGTGGCTGGCGCAATATGAAGCCAGGATAATGCCACGCCAAGTGGCACAATTACAGGTCTGTTTAATTCAAATATTATGTTTTTGTTGTTAGCGATGTAAATGCTTGTCACTTTAAATTCATTAATCATACCATCGCGTTGTATATGTGGCGCGTTTAGAGTTAAGTATGCTGTGATGACAATGATGTGCCTTGTCGTTATTCCATTGTAGAGGTGAATTGTCGGTTATTTTATGTCAGCGCACGAGACGTTAAACTGTGTTCAAATTTATTTAAAAATAAAAGTGAAGTTAAATATTGCAATAGAAATCAATGACATAATGTTCCAACCGGTAAAATTTGCAATAATGATAACGATAAAATAACTGTTATGAGTGTGATAAAGTCAAATAACAACGTGTTGTTGTTTGCGTCATCAGTCCATAGACTGGTTTGATCCAGCTCTCCATGCCACCCTATCCTGTGCTAACCTCTTCATTTCTACGTAACTATTGCATCCTACATCTGCTCTAATCTGCTTGTCATATTCATACCTTGGTCGACCCCTACCGTTCTTACCACCTACACTGCCTTCAAAAACAAACTGAACAAGTCCTGGGTGTCTTAAGATGTGTCCTATCATTCTATCTCGTCTTCTCGTCAAATTTAGCCAAATCGATCTCCTCTCACCAATTCGATTCAGTATCTCTTCATTCGTGATTCGATCTATCCATCTCACCTTCAGCATTCTTCTGTAACACCACATTTCAAAAGCTTCTATTCTCTTTCTTTCTGAGCTAGTTATCGTCCATGTTTCACTTCCATACAATGCCACGCTCCACACGAAAGTCTTCAAAAACATCTTTCTAATTCCGATATCAATGTTTGAAGTGAGCAAATTTCTTTTCTTAAGAAAGCTCTTCCTTGCTTGTGCTAGTCTGCATTTTATGTCCTCCTTACTTCTGCCATCCTTAGTTATTTTACTACCCAAGTAACAATATTCATCTACTTCCTTTAAGACTTCATTTCCTAATCTAATATTTCCTACATCACCTGCCTTCGTTCGACTGCACGCCATTACATTTGTTTCGACTTATTTATTTTCATCTTGTACTCCTTACCCAAGACTTCATCCATACCATTCAGCAACTTCTCGTCCGACTCGTTGGCTGAACGGTCAGCGTACTGGCCTTCGGTTCAGAGGGTCCCGGGTTCGATTCCTGGCCGGGTCGGGGATTTTAACCTTCATTGGTTAATTCCAATGGCCCGGGGGCTGGGTGTTTGTGCTGTGCCCAACATCCCTGCAAGTCGCACACCACACATAACACTATCCTCCACCCCAATTACATGCAGTTACCTACACATGGCAGATGCCGCCCACCCTCATCAGAGGGTCTGCCTTACAAGGGCTGCACTCGGCTAGAAATAGCCACACGAAATTATTATTAGCAACTTCTCGAGATCTTCTGCAGTCTCAGATAAAATAACAATATCATAGGCAAACCTCAAGGTTTTGATTTCCTCTCCTTGGATTGAGATTCCCTTTCCAAATTTCTCTTTGATTTCCTTTACTGCCTGTTCTATGTAAACATTGAAAAGGAGGGGGGACAAACTGCAGCCTTGCCTCACTCCCTTCTGGATTGCTGCTTCTTTTTCGAAGCTCTCGATTCTTATCACTGCAGATTGATTTTTATACAGATTGTAGATGATTCTTCGTTCTCGGTATCTGATCCCTATCATCTTCAGAATCAGAAATAGCTTGGTCCAATCAACATTATCGAATGCCTTTTCTAGATCTACGAATGCCATATACGTGGGCTTGTCCTTCTTGATTCGATCCTCTAAGATCAGACGTAAAGTTAGGATTGCTTCACGTGTCCCTACATTTCTTCTGAAGCCAAATTGATCTTCTCCCAACTCAGCTTCAACTTGTTTTTCCATTCTTCTGTAAATAATACGTGTTAAAATTTTTCAGGCATGAGATACTAAACTAATGGTGCGGTAGTTTTCACACCTGTCAGCACCGGCTTTCTTGGGAATAGGTATAACAACATTCTGCCGAAAATCAGATGGGACTTCTCCTGTCTCATACATCATGCACACTAAATGAAATAACCTCGCCATGCCGGTTTCTCCTAAGGCATTCAGTAATTCAGAGGGAATGTCATCAATTCCAGGTGCCTTGTTCCTATTGAGGTCACTCACAGCTCTGTTAAACTCTGACCTCAAAATTGGGTCTCCCATTTCATCAGCATCAACAGCCTCTTCATGTTCCAAAACCAAATTATCTAAATCTCTACCTTGATACAACTGTTGGATATGCTCCTGCCACCTTTCTGCTTTGTCTTCTTTCCCTAGAAGTGGTTTTCCACCTGAGCTCTTAATAATCATACACCCAGATTTCCTTTCTCCAAAGGTTTCCTTGATTTTCCTGTATGCAGCATCTACCTTTACCAGGACCATACAGCCTTCGACATCCTTACACTTCTCCTTCAGCCATTCTTCCTTAGCTACCTTGCACTTTCTATCCACTTGATTCTTTAATCGCCTGTATTCTTTTCTGCCCTCTTCATTTCTAGCATTCTTGTATTTTCGTCGTTCATCGATCAGGTCTAGTATCTCCTGAGTTATCCACTGATTCTTAGGTGATCTTTTCTTCCTTCCTAACATTTCTTCAGCAGCCCTACTGACTTCATTTTTCATGACTCTCCACTCTTCCTCTATAGTGTTTCCTTCAGCCTTTTCATTTAGTCCTTGTGCAACATGTTCCTTGAAACAATCCCTCACACATTTTTCTTTCAACTTGTCTAGATCCCATCTTTTTGCATTCTTTCCTTTCTTCAATTTCTTCAACTTCAGATGGCATTTCATGACCAACAAGTTGTGGTCAGAGTCCACGTCTGCTCCTGGGAAAGTTTTGCAATCCAACACCTGGTTTCTCAATCTCTGCCTAATCATAATGAAGTCTATTTGATACCTTCCAGTGTCTCCAGGTCTCGTCCACGTATACAGCCGTCGTTTGTGATGTTTGAACCAAGTATTGGCAAGGACTAAATTATGATCAGTGCAGAATTCAACCAGCCGACTTCCTCTTTCGTTACTTTGCCCCAATCCAAATTCTCCTACTGTACTGCCTTCTCTTCCTTGGCCTACCACTGCATTCCAGTCTCCCATCACAATTAGATTCTCGTCACCTTTGACATATTGTATTAAATCTTCTATCTCCTCGTATATTCTTTCGATTTCTTCATCATCCGCTGAACTAGTAGGCATATAGACCTGCACTATTGTGGTTGGTATTGGTTTGGTGTCTATCTTGACGACAATAATTCTTTCCCTATGCTGGTCGTAGTAGCTTACCCGCTGCCCTATTTTTTTATTCATTATTAAACCAACTCCTGCATTTCCCCTGTTTGATTTTGTGTTGATAATTCGGTAGTTGCCTGACCAAAAATCTTGTTCTTCCTGCCAACGTACTTCACTTATACCAACTACATCTAACTTTAGCCTATCCATCTCCCTTTTCAGATTCTCTAACCTACCACAACGATTCAAGCTTCTAACATTCCACGCTCCGACTCGCAGAATGTCAGTATTCATCTTCCTGATGATCGCCCCCTCTCGTGTAGTCCCCACCCGGAGATCCGAATGGGGGACTAGTTTACCTCCGGAATATTTTACCCGGGAGGAAGCCATCATCAGTACATCATTCATACGGAGAGAGCTGCATGTCCTCGGGAGTTAGTTACGGCTGTATTTTCCCGTTGCTTTCAGCCGTGTAGCAGTATCAACACAGCTAAGCCATATTGAGTATTATTACAAGGCCGTATCAGTCAATCATCTAGACTGCCGCCCTTGCAACTACCGAAAGGCTACTACCCCCCTTTCGATGAACCATTCGTTAGTCTGGTCTCCCAACAGATACCCATCCGATATGGTTGCACCTGCGGCTCGGCTATCTGCATCATTGAGACACGCAAGCCTCCCGACCGCG
Organism: Anabrus simplex; assembly: GCF_040414725.1. NCBI lineage: Eukaryota > Metazoa > Arthropoda > Insecta > Orthoptera > Tettigoniidae > Anabrus > Anabrus simplex. The sequence continues at coordinate 890,374,741 of NC_090266.1, forward strand.
GCAAGGTCACATGGTTCACAGAGGAGGAATAACAACGTACCCAATAATAATAATAATCATAATAATCATAATTTCACATCTGGGTACAAATTGAGATGATACAATAATGCGTTCAGTTAGGTAAGCTAGATTTCGGTTTACATCGAAATTCAGTGAAGTATGATAAAGTTTGGAGTTTTGGGGAAATTTAAATTTTGTGACAGCGTGAATTTGTGATGTAGAAAAACACGGCATGCTATTTGGCCCCGGAGATCCGGAAAACTTTCGAGAAGTTAATTGTGAGATCATTATGAAGTTGTTTGGTCACTGGATCGCTTATATTTAAAAAGTTTGCAGCACGAAGATGAGTTGTAATGGCAATGAAATATTATAAGAACAATGAGGAAGATGTTAAAGGAAGAGTAAGCCTGTATTTTATGAGTGATGTAGAATAAGTAGGACGCCTAATGTTAGAGGTCCTGTAGTTCGACGGAGAGGAATTTTTGTTAGATGGTGTATAAACTGTATGTGTAGTATTTCTGAGACAGGCGGTATAAGAGGAGTGACGCCCTGTAGCAATCCAGAACGTTTGAAGAATGTAAGGGTTGTCAAATCCAAGCGAGTGTGTTTTAACGCCTATTTTAAGTAAAAGTTGATGTTCTCACATGGTTACTATTTTACGTAAGACCGTAGGTAACGGCAGTTACGTCTAGGTGACGGTTCTATTTGATACCAGTGAAGTGCATTTTGTGATAACCCACCTCACGAACAAAATACATTCTGACACACGGTCAAGGTGATACTTAATTTTTGTAAATTGAATTGTATTCGGTATCTGTACGAGACGAAACATCGCTGACTGGAAACATTTCGGGTGAGAAAAGGAATTTTATCAGATTCCGAGTTTCGCTTGCGTAGATGATGAGAAGTTACTTCACTGGACAGTTCATGGTAATACATGTTTAGAGTGTTAACATGGCAGGGCAGATGGAGCCTCACACTCGAGTTATGCCGTGAATATCGTGATGGTTGTGAATATTGCTTTCAACGATATTACGTAATATCAAACGAGATTAGACTTAATACAGCGAACTTCACCACATGTGTTTTAAATGTAATGAGGAATAGATTAAACTATTCGAACATGTTGTTTAATTTCGATTTCACGCTTTATCGCAGGAAATAGACATAGTAATATTTCCAGATTCGACTTCATTTCTATAGCGCATTTCATTTCATGTGTTAAGAGTTTCAACGAGGATCAGATTTAAATGTCCGGACATTGCGTTAAAGTTTTGATTTCGCCTGGCAGTATGAGTAATATGTAGACACCATAATGTTGGCTCAACGATTGAGTGTATTACATAAATATTGTATATTATACTATTATACTATATTATATTATACGATTATATAACTATGTTATATAACTAAAGGATAAGTAGACACAGTAACGTTGACTCAACGACAGGATACCGACGCCGTCTGTACATAACCAAGTCATCGGTTAGACATTTTTGCGAATCAACTTGAACGATGTCAGTGTTTGCAGTAATGGATACGTGTGTGAAAGATATTAGCAGGTGTTATTTAGGCCAATTTTTGGCATAATTCTTACTAGCCGGAAGGTGCTCCCATAATAGCGTTGCATCACTAGCGGCATGAATGTAAGTGTTGTCCCACGTGGAAACCTGTCTAATGGAGATTGATGCCTAACGCTTAGCCACGTGTGTTCAAGTTCGATGAACTTTCGTTTCTATTTGTTTCTTTTTCTTACTTTAAGGTTTATTATTCGGGTGCCCGCGATATTATGATAGTGCCGTATGTTGACACTTAGTCGAGTTATGTAGGATTTACGCTACGAATGCGGTTTCGATTCGTCAGCTGTTGGTATATTTTATTTTCATTTTTCGTTATTCACATTATTTATGTGAGACGTTGATCTACCGATCACTTGTAGTTTGGTTTAATGGGACAAGTGTACGTAGACAGATTTGTAATTGTGGTCGTAATTACAGAAAACTGGAAAGATTTCCTGTTGTTTGTTTTATATTGTGTACTTGTATTTTAAAGAATTTAACGACGTAACTGTTTCGTAACCTGAAAGTTGGTTTAGTACGAACATTTTCGAATGGTTTATCGCTTTTCTTTAACTTCAGTGTTTGTCGTTTCTTCTAAATGCATAATGAATTAATGTTTTCCTGCATTTCTCAGTTAAGTTCCGTCAGAACGATGTAACGCAAGATCCCCTCGAATCAAATGTTGTTGGTTCCTTCTGAACATCTGTTTGTGGTGATGCATGTTTCAGCATAGGGATTCCTTTGTAAATTAACGGTGTCACGAGATGACAATACATGGTGGAATTTTAATTTTTATTGTGACAATTGCTGTTAACTTGTAATGAACACCATGCTTTCAAGTAATACTTCGCAACCTACCCAAAGCAACTGATAGACGATTTGGTTCGATTAAGGATCTATTCGGGGGATATTCCGATATCCAACAGGATAGTCGACTGATGGATAACCTTAATTAAATGTAGGTTAACTCTCAGTTATCGTTTGGATCTATAGTGGCAGATTTTCAGGTTTTCTATTCTTATTCCTTGTTTTCGCTTTCCACGAATTTTACATTGCGGTTTCATTCTTTGGAAGACAAGAATAAACAATTTTAATATATATTTATCACTCACGTTATGCATTGTGACTACGTTATAACATTGTGAAAATTTTAACTGAATTTCCTTGGCTATTTAATAAACAAATTATCGTGATTTACATTGAATAAATATTTTAGTAAACACATTTTGCTCCTCATTTGAAGTAGTTATGCTCTCCTCTGAACCCTATCGTTTGGTCGATGAGGTGACAGAAAAATACTCCTAACGACCCCTAGATCCGAGAGTTCGATATTGCTCTACCGAAGCAGCCGAGGCAGCCGATCAAGGATGGAACGGTAAGTTCAAGGGTTCAGTTGGGGAAAGAAGAGGATCTGAATTGATCGTATATTTATATTGTGCGAAAGAAGCGACTCGAGAACTTTCCTGCAAGTATCACTTACTTGTTCAGTCCAATCTAAAGCTTCATTTATAATGAACCCAAGACTTTCGCAGACTTTTGTACCGCTATTACTACACTGTTGGTCGTGAGTGAGACTGGAGGTACTTATTTTAGAGTAGCAGTAGTCCTGGCCTGCCTTATAATAATTATTACTTATGTCTTAATACGATTTAGTAAAATAAAGTTTTCACTGTTATACGAGTTAATAATGTATGCTGTTATTCATTTCTTGAATGGCAATATCAATATCTTGAATTTTGACGTGGCTATAACATTGCAGGTCATCTGCAAACTGGTGGTCGGTACAGTTGTGTAAATGATTAACAATACCATTAATATAATGAATAAATGGAGGAATTCCACGAAGGGCGGGACTAAGTCGTTCAGATAGTTGAAGCGCTGGCCTTTTGACCCCAACTTGGCAGGTTCGATCCTGGCTCAGTCCGATGGTATTTGAAAGTGCTCCAATATGTCAGCTTCGTGCCGGTGGATTTACTGACATATAAAAGAATTCCTGCGGGACTAAATTCCGCCACGTCGGCGTCTGCGAAAACCGTAAAAGTAACTACACTAGTGTCCATAAGTTACGAGTGAGCAGGGCAACAGGAAATAGACCGCAAATCGCACGACATATGCACCTACCAACCTACGTGTTCGCTCTGTATAGGAAAGGAGTGTTCCCTGCTTTGATTAGCGGCGTAACCGCAAGGTAAACACATCCAGTATTGCGCCCCATATTCCCTCAGTCGTGTTTGCCCTGTAATAGTGTGCGGAGTGTAGCCTCGTGGTGAACGTGACAACATAATGGCACGAAGACGCTATTTGGACCGCGTTTTGCAGGGTAGAATACTCGGCCGCCTGGAAGCAGGTCAGACACAGACCGGAGTTGCCGTATCCTTGAATGTGCCACAAAGTGTCATTTCCAGGCTTTGGAGACGATTTTTAGGCACAGGAGATGTTAGTCGTAGGCCAGTACCAGGTCGACGAAGAATAACCACCTCACAGCAGGACCGATATCTGGCCTTAACCGCCCGACGAAATCGGAGTGCACCTGCAAGACATTGTCGGCGGAGCTTGCAGCCGTCTCAGGGGTTTCCGTTTCCTGGCAAACTGTGTACGTGAGGCTCATAACAGTAGGGCAGTTTGCCCGACGTCCAGCGGTGTTCGTCCCGCTCACTCCAGCACAGAGACGAGCTCGTTTACTGTGGAGACGTCAACATCGAAACTGGACCATGAATGAATGGAGGCATGTGCTCTTCACAGATGAATCCCGCTTCAGTTTGCAGAACGATTCCCGTCGAACACTAATCTGGAGAGAACCGGGTAGCCGATACAGCCAGAGGAACATCTTGGAACGGGACCAGTATGGTGGTGGTGGTGGCGTCATGGTGTGGAGCGGCATCATGTCGAATGGCCGTACGGACTTGCACATCTTCATGGGTGGTCGGATGAACACTGTTAGCGCTCGGAGATACAGGGATGAGGTACTGAGACCACATGTTCGACTCTTCAGAGGTGCGGTTGGTCCAAACTTTCTCTTAATGGACGATAATGCCCGACTGCCCCGCGCTTCTCTGGTGGATGAATTTCTGGCTGGGAATGACATTCATTGCATGGGCTGGGCAGCGAGGTCTGCGGATCTGAATCCTATAGAACATGCCTGTGATGCATTGCGGAGGGGTATTGAATCCCGTCAGCCTCCATCAAGGACCCTCCAAGACCTTCGCATTGCCCTTGCTGAGGAATGGGTTCGACTGCCACAAGAGCTCTTGGACAATCTGATTTAAAAAAAATGGCGTATGGCTTTTAGTGCTGGGAGTGTCCGAGGACATTTTCGGCTCGCCAGGTGCAGGTCTTTTGATTTGACTCCCGTAGGCGACCTGCGCGTCGTGATGAGGATGAAATGATGTTGAAGACGACACATACACCCAGCCCCCGTGCCAGCGAAATTAACCAATGGTGGTTAAATATCCCGACCCTGCCAGGAATCTAACCCGGGACTCCTGTGACCAACGGCCAGCACGCTAACCATTTAGCCATGGAGACCATCTAATAGAAAGCATGCCACGTCGATGCGAAGCACGTGTGGCCGTTAGGGGTAACTATACACCCTATTAACAGCATATTTTGTTGTGGAAGACAATTGCCAAGTTTTGTTAGTTGTTGTAAAAGGTGTACCTTAGCTATCACAACATTTCTGACATGGTTTTTATGGACAAGTTGTATAGCATATGGTGTGTGAGTCAGCTTCCGTTTGTTCAGCAATCCGTCTGACATTCCTATCAGGCGGTAAGGCCTCGTTTAGTGATTATGCTTAATTTTGGACACTAGTGTAGTTGGTTTATTATTATTAGTTCCTAGAAGAGAACCCTGCTGGAGGCCTGTAATTTAAATTTTCCACTCTGATGTTTTATTATCCAACACTATACGCTGACGTCTGTTAGCGAGGTGTCTGCGATGAAGTTCGTACAACGTAGCAAATAAGATGTCAATTTTAACAATGTCAATGCGCTGCTTCAGTCTAGGAGTGTTATTCAACAATAAAACAATAAAATACGTGTTCTTTTATTTTTAAAGGAGATTCATGGCTTTGATCTTTTTGATAACATGCAAGCCTTGTGGCAAAGCAGGGAGTCGAACACAGAGCTTAACGAACTGCATCTTCAAAATCAAGCTACTAGCACAGTAACGTTATAGAATGGAGAAGGTTTCGGTTAAATATTTAGAATTGCTTTAGTGATTGTGAACTATTACAAGTCAAGAGTTTTACTCAGCTACAACGGCAGTGTTAAGAACAGTTCAATTTAGAAGACTGTAGCTATGCTATTTTCATTAATTCACTGTAGATCCTGTGGACTTGTATGTATGTTGGGTATTCAGCCCGAAGGCTCGTTGGATCCTCAACAGGTTCACCATTAGCTGTCATAGATGGCCTAGGTGTCAATGAAGAGGCGTACTAGGGAAATGAGGAGTGAGGTAGTTTCCCGTTGCTTTCCTCACTGAGCCAGAAGTTGCTATTGCACATCAGTCTGCCAAGCCTACTAAAATGCGTGCACCTACCAACCCTATGAGTGACATCTTCACACCATTCATAGCAGGGACTGACTGCATAAGGAATGGCATTACTAGCGTCACTCATACCTCAGTCACTTTCATATTGTCAAAGCCAAGGATAAGACTGAGACAGGTCAATGAAAGTAACAATTTTATTCTAGCCCATACTAGAAGTCATAGTGCACTCTAAACACTACATCTTGCCAGCAAAGGCCTCCTGTGGAGTTAAGAATTCATTTTCGTAACTCCTGATTTATTCACACACACCAGTCCCCTTGTTATTCCGTATAAACAAAAAATTGCTCTTCGACATAGAGTGCGGGACGATAATTGGAACGGAAACGTTCTTTGATGGCTTTTCGATTGGCGTGTGTTGAGCAGATTAAAACAGTTTTAGCCTGGTGGAATCACATCAAGATTACCTGATATACTGTAGCGTCGGCAGGGGATGAAATACTGTGGCTTGGTACTTTTTGGGTATTTCCTGTTCACATCATGTTTGCAGGTTGTCATTGTGCATTGCCATTGCCTAAAACCTGACTGCAGGGGATCTAACAGTGAATATTTTTCCAATATTGTACCAGTTTTCTTTGTATTAGAGCTTACTTTTCAAATAGAATCGTGATTTGTCAAACAAAATAATTTGGCTAGGCCACCAGATGTCTCCTAATAAAATGATGGTGATATATTGCCAAACAATCCTCTCATCTTTGGTTTTCCATAAATGTGGCTTCACATCTAGTTTCTATATGAATATTTTCCCTAAGTTTTTAATGAAAGTAATTTCTGCAGCCACCAATTTAACCAATTTACTCAATAGTACTTCAGTGTGCGTTTGTTTTCCTTTTTTTTTTCAACTGAAATGCAGCATTTTACTTTTACGTGACTGTTGATATCGGGATTACCGTTTCGAAACCTCCAGCTTTTCGTGAAATCCGTCCTTCGGCTTGGTGAGAAGCCAATGACAATATTCGATTGTCACACAACCTCCTCCAATTAAAAACTTATCCCTAAACAAATAATAATAATAATAATAATAATAATAATAATAATAATAATAATAATAATAATAATAATAATAATAATAATAATAATACCGGATAAGCTAATCAACTTCCTGCAGCCTGCCACTTTCTCCATTGAAATTACAAGAATGGTATCTCGCTGTGCCAGGATGCCTTATATACAGAGTGTATCTGAAATAAGGTACGTAATTTGAACTGGTGGTAGAAGATGATACTCTAAGCTAACATCTTCAAATATATTACTCATATATTCATTTGTGTACGAGAAATTAAGTTATAAATCTTCGTTTAACGTTTTTGACAAGTCAATAAGAAATGGATAATCGCCTTTGCTAAACAGAATGTCAAAGCGTTAAGCAAAACCAGTCTTAATGATTTCGGTATGATCAAGAACACAGATAAATATCTTCACTAAAATTGGATGATATACAGTAGTGATACATGACATTATCTTAGTAGTCGAACGTATGACTAAAAACTAAAAAACTCTGAGTACAGGCAAAATGGCTTTATCAAATAATGAAATGTGTGATATGATTTTAATATATGGTGAGGCAATATGTAATAGAGCTAGGGCAGAACGAATGTTTCGTGAATATTTTTCAAGCAGTACACACCCATGTGATGGAACTTTCGTCGCTGTTCTTTAGAGACTTCGAGGCACTGGTCAGTCACACCCTACGTTTGAGAGAAGGGGTCGTTCGCAGCGACTGATTATCGAAATTATTTTTATTTTAAATCAATCAATCAATCAATCAATCAATCAATCAATCAATCAATCAATCAATCAATCAATCAATCAATCAATCAATCAATCAATCAATCAATCAATCAATCAATCAATCAATCAATCAATCAATCAAACTATCTATCAATCAATCAAAGAATTCCACACTTACTAGGTAGGCTACTCAGTTCTACCGGTCCAAATAGCTGCATCGTTTATGTGATGTTGTAACAACAACAACAACAGAACCAATGTTTTTGCTATTTGTTTTACGTCGCACCGACACAGATAGGTCTTATGGCGACGATGGGATATGAAAGGCCTAGAAGTGGTAAGGATGCGGCCGTAGACTTAAGAGTTACTAAAAACATACAAAAACTGAATTTCATATATAAATATAAAGATAGTCGAGAGTTTCTTTGCACAGGTTGTTTAGAATACTTTCTTCCATATTCTATCACCTCTTAGAATGACGTTGGCACCAACAAACGCATTTACTGCACGAGAGGTCTTTGCATAGAGAGACATTTTTGCTATTTTAGCGTTGGTGTACTAGTCAAACAAGAAGCAATTACCTAGATATGACGTTTATATTCAAAAGAAAAAAATCAGCTGACAAAGCTGTAAGTTGATAATGATGTGGGTCATCACATCCTCCTTATTTGAATGCCAATGTTTCTCGTACCTGTCTACAATTTTGATAGTGTGTCGCAGGTCAGCATATCTTCAACTGCACCTACGTCATCTGTTTCAAATATATTATTTGATAACAAGTGCTGTTCTGAGCGACCAAAATTCCAGATCATCGGTCACTAACACATCACTAATACATATGTGAAGATGGTAGGGATAACGGAACAATTATCTGAAAGATTAGGACAAATTTTGGATTATCTGATCAAGTTCAGTGCCCAGTTACACAGTGAAAAATAGTGACATCTATTTAAATGATATTTTTTCTAAAATGTAGAAAGAAGAACTAAAATTACTGCTCTAGTTTTAATGCATGAGGAAAATAAGAAAGTAAGATCGTAAGCGTGTTCTTAGAGACAGGACCTTTCATTCGACCAAGAGAAATTTCAGTTACTAACATATATCAAAGAAACATCAGCATCGTGTAACCATCTGAACGAGGAACTGCCAGGGAAATGGATAGGACGAGGAGGCCCTGTTCCTTTGCGCGCTAGAACGCCGGATTTAACGCCGTTAGACTTCTTCTTATGGGGACATTTGAAGAAGGTCGTTTACACTCAAGTGCCGGAAAACCCCGACCAGCTCCGGCAACTCTTCACGGAAGCCTGCCGAGCAATTAGGCCTACACCTGGAATGTTTCAGCGCGCAAGACGATCTATTGGACACCGAGCCAGAATGTGCATAAACCAAAACGGTCATCACCTCGAGCGTTTGCTGCGATAAAACATTGTAAATGCACTCGTATTCCTATTATTTCCTGTTTGTATGTGTCCGGCCTGCTAACTAATGGGCCCCTCTTAGGGCCATGTTGTATGTTCGGCGCTCCCTTCTCGCTCCGCCAGCCAGCTACACGCGCGCCAGTGTGTCATTCTTCTAGCCTCGACGCGCAGCCCTCAGTGCGCGTGCCTGAACCATCGTGTGTGTACTATAAAGAGGAACTCCCAGCCTGTCCGGATGCCCACTTGCCCCGGTGTCCAGCTCCAGAATACACCCTACGTCGAGCACGGAGGCTACTCCTCTTGAAAATGTGCTTCGACCAGGTGGACTGAATTTCTGGCAGTACGAGGTCTCACCTCTGGTCACCGCTCCTCTTATTCCGCTGCCCATATCCAGTCATACTATTACATACCGTTATATTTCCCTAATTAATGCAAGCTCCCTTGGTTTCGCTAAGTAAGAATTCTTCCAACATTGAACTTGCTTTTATGAACTCAGCAAGGAAGGACTTCCCAAAACATTTATGTCAGTACTTCGGATAGTTTTCGACTATCGACTTTCATATCAAGGACTATCTTTTCGAGATAGTAGTGGATGTAAATACTGCAAACTTGTATATAGTGTACAAAAGATAGACTCTTTCTCAAGATTCCTAATTCATTTTGCTTCAAGTTAAATTTCATTTTTATTTGTGTAAATAGTGTATTCTGCATTTGAAGCGAATAATAAAGTTGTGTTTTGTAAATCTCAACCTTGGTTACAACACAACTCTATGGCGACGAGGTAAAAAAAAAAAAAAAAAAAGGACGCAACAAACACTCCAATTCATTGGCCCCAGTCAACCAACTCTGTGGCGACAGGATAATAACTTGCAATTCATCCACTCCTTCACAACGAGGTACAGCAAACTCAGTGCCCTCATACACTTAGACATTGGCGACGAAGTCAATCAGTGCTCAGTGTGTCGCCCACTCAACAGACATTCCACAGCTCTCTGTCGTGCGCTCCACCTGTGTGGCACGCTCCAGCGTGTTTGCTTGCTCTCTCTCTCACTCCCAGCATATACCGGTCAAGGTCGCGCCTACAACCAGTTCTGACACACAGCTCTCCTTGCTCTTTATTGCACGCATCTCGCAATGGCTACAGCTGAGCAACTCGCTACGGTATTCCAAGCCTTACAGCAGCAACAACAACAGTTTATGCAACAACAACAGGCAGCATTAATTCAGGCTATTCAAGCTATTTCTGTCTCTACACAGCCATCAGCTATTCCTCCGTTCTCTGCTTTTGATCCGGCTAAGGAAGAATGGTCAGTTTATTTAGCACGCTTACAACAGCATTTCATCTGCCATTCTGTCACAGATGATCAACGCCGCCGCGCACTATTTCTTAGTTCGGTTGGCAATGCTACGTGTGAATTACTACGTAAATTAGGTCCAGAAGAAAACCATTCTGAGGTACCATTCGCACAGCTCCTGGCCCGTCTCACTGAACATTATGCCAAAGCTCCTCACATAGTGGCTGCTCGCTATAAATTTTTTCAGAGCAGAAAGCAACCCCATCAGACACATACTGAATGGATAACTGAATTGCGTGGTCTAGCTAAACCCTGCCAGTTCATATGCTCCAAGGACGGTTGTGGTTCACCCTACACTGATTCTCTCATTCGGGACATGGTAATTTTACATACTCCTGAGGACAAGATACGTTTTGACGCTGTCAAGCAGAGTAACCCTTCTTTAGAAGACGTCCAGCGTATTGCTACGGTTTATGAGCTTACTACTAAGACTGCCGCAGCCATAGCTTCTCCACACGAGGTTGCTCAAGTCTCGACTCAGGCCCGCACGTCCTCTGCTACAGTGAACCGTCCAGATAAGGCGCTCTCTACCAAGCATTCTCGCCAGGTTCCCTCTCGTAATGCTACAAGGAAGCCCAATTCTAAAAGCACCTCGAAACTCCTGCCTTCCTGCCAAGGCTGTTTCAAGCATCATGAACGTCGTGACTGTCGTTTTTTCAAAGCCACTTGTGAACGATGTAATAAACTTGGACACATTAAGACTGTATGTCGGAGTTCGCTCCGCCCTGCTAAGACTCCTGCAGCACGCCCGAAGCATATACAGCCCCGCCAAGACATGGAAGTTGATCAGATCAATCTTATTCTTCCCACAAGGAATTCTCACAAGATCATCGTTCCTCTCGCATTCTCTACTCGATCTGTCGATTTTCAATTAGACACTGGATCACCTGTCTCTATTATTAATCTAGCTACCTACCATAACTTAGGTTCCCCTTCATGCTCTCCAGCTGACATCCAGCTTGTGACGTTTAACAGAAAGAAAATTGACATTAAAGGTCAAATCCAGCTTCAGGCTAGTTATAAAGGAATTCAGAAGGCCATTCCTCTTCTCGTAGTTAACAACTACACTGCATCCAACATTATGGGCATGGATCTATTTAACTTATTTGGTTTCCAGATACATGACAACATTAACGTTGTATCTACATTGCATCCTACTTCTGACGTTACCGATCTCCTAACGCAGTTTCCTGAAGTCTTCGACTCTCAGCTCGGAACAGCAAAAGACTATACAGCTCACATACAGCTGAAATCCGGAGCTAAGCCTCGCTTCCTCAAAGCACGTCCAGTACCCCTAGCACTTCAAGACCCGGTCACGAAAGAATTAGAAAGATGGATACAAACTGGCATTGTGGTACCAGTTACTTCTAGTCAATGGGCTACTCCACTAGTGGTAATCAAGAAACCTGATGGTAATGTTCGACTTTGTGGCGATTTTCGATCTACAGTCAACGCACAACTCGACACAGATATCTTTCCTATTCCACGTCCAGAAGACTTATTCCGTCGTCTCGCTGGTGGACAATTCTTCTCTCGAGTTGATCTTAAAGAAGCATATCTCCAGCTACTTTTAGACGAAGACTCTAAGAAATTTCTAACACTCAAAACTCCTCTCGGACTGCTCCAGCTCCAGCGGCTCCCATTCGGTGTTTCATCCTCAGCGGCTATTTTTCAGCGCTATTTAGCTCAACTCACTGCCTCCATTCCCGGTTGTGCTAACTACCTGGATGATATTATTGTTACTGGAAAAGATCATCAGGAACATCTAAACAATCTACGCCTCCTTCTCCAGAAATTGAAAGACAATGACCTACGAGCGAATCTCGCTAAATGTACATTCTTTCAGCCTCAAGTTCACTACCTAGGACATATACTTGATAAGACTGGAATTCGCCCTAGTGCACAGAATGTCTCAGCTATCGTCCACATGCCAGCACCTCAGAACCTCAAGCAGCTCCAGTCCTTCATAGGCAAAGCGAACTACTATAATAAGTTCATTCCCCGCTTCGCTACAGAGGCAGCTCCATTAAACGCTCTACGTAAAAAAGGTGTTAAATTTCAATGGACTCCGCACTGCCAACAGGCATGGAAAACCATCAACAACGCCTTAATTCAAGCTATACAACTCACTCATTTTCAGCCCGACAAGCTCATCACGCTAGCTACTGACGCTTCAGACTACGGTGTCGGTGCCGTTCTCTCCCAGAAGGATCGTCATGGACGGGAACGCCCCATCGCTTTCGCTTCGAAAACACTTAATGACCATCAACGTCGATACTCACAGATAGAGAAAGAAGCTTTAGCCATCATCTTTGGTATTCGCCGTTTCAATGAATATCTCTATGGCAACCATTTCCTGATCATTACTGATCATAAGCCTCTCGTACACTTATTCCATCCTGGTAATAAGATCCCTGAGAATTCCCTCAGAAAGCTTCAAAGATGGTCCATGTTCCTTTCTGATTATTCCTATCAGATTGTCTATCGAGCCACATCCCAGCATTGTAATGCTGATGCCCTCTCACGCTTACCAGTTGGTCCTGATACTGCCTTCGATTCTCAAGAATCTGAATGTCTTCAGTTGGACATAGAACTTGAAGATACTGTCTCCAGTTTTCCTATTGATGCTACCTGCATAGCTCAAGCTACGGATAAGGACAGTACACTTGCTACTGTGCGTACTTACATCCGCAACGGTTGGCCTCTTCAGAGCAATCTTCCCGCCCACCTTGCACCTTATTATCGTATGCAGCATCGTCTCACGACTCGTGCTGGAGTCGTACTCCTAGAAGCAGGCACCATCTTCCGAGTGGTTATCCCACTTAGCCTACAGAAACAAGTTCTCGAATTATTACACCAAAGCCATTGGTGTATATCCCGAACGAAGCAACTAGCACGTCAACACTGCTCTTGGCCCGGTATTGATGCCGCCATCGAAAAGCTCATCCGTCATTGTGAACAATGTCAACTGAATCAGAACGCCCCGTCTTCTGATCTAGCTTCATGGCCTCCTGCTACTACTCCATGGGAACGAGTTCACATCGATTTCGCAGGTCCTTTCCTCAATTCCATGTGGCTAATAGTCATCGATTCACTATCGCACTTTCCATATGTAGTGGATATGCATTCGACTACTACGACCGAAGCTACCATTCGTGCTCTACAGAAAATATTTACTACAGAAGGCTTACCTCAAGTACTCATTTCGGACAACGGACCTCAATTTACAGCTACTGCTTTTAAGAAATTTTGTACATATAATGGCATTCGTCATATCCTAGCACCGCCTTTTCACCCTCAATCTAATGGTGAAGCTGAACGCTTTGTACAAACATTTAAGAGAAGTATGAAAAAAGCTGTCTCTTCAGGCTTAACTAAAGACCAAGCATTGCTCCAACTCTTAAGCAACTACAGAACTCTGCCCGGCGCTGATAATGTCACTCCTGCACAGAAGCTCCATGGACGACCTCACAGAACTTTACTTTCTCTGTTGCAGCCTCTTCCAGCCCAGTCTCAGACCTCACCAACGAAGTTCTCAGTCAACGACAAGGTCTACACCCGGACATTCAGGTCAAACCCACTCTGGATACCTGGAGTCATCTGCAGATCTTTGGGTCATCGTCTCTACGAAATACAGACTACGGAGAAACGTATCTGCCGCCATCAAGACCAGATACGTCTGCGCTACCGCCCATGCCCAGCTATTGATTATATTGCTCAGCCAGATAAATCTATTGCTGAACGAGCTTTAGACCATTTAATAACAATGGGTTCCTTTCAGGACGAGACAGCGCCACTCCGCCCGGTCCCAGCTCCGGACAATCCAACAGAGACATCAGCAGCTCCGGCCCAGCATCGCAGCCGCCGCCAGCGCCGCCGCCGTTTCACGCCGTACCGGCGTATTTAGGAGGGGAGGGTGTTGTATGTTCGGCGCTCCCTTCTCGCTCCGCCAGCCAGCTACACGCGCGCCAGTGTGTCATTCTTCTAGCCTCGACGCGCAGCCCTCAGTGCGCGTGCCTGAACCATCGTGTGTGTACTATAAAGAGGAACTCCCAGCCTGTCCGGATGCCCACTTGCCCCGGTGTCCAGCTCCAGAATACACCCTACGTCGAGCACGGAGGCTACTCCTCTTGAAAATGTGCTTCGACCAGGTGGACTGAATTTCTGGCAGTACGAGGTCTCACCTCTGGTCACCGCTCCTCTTATTCCGCTGCCCATATCCAGTCATACTATTACATACCGTTATATTTCCCTAATTAATGCAAGCTCCCTTGGTTTCGCTAAGTAAGAATTCTTCCAACATTGAACTTGCTTTTATGAACTCAGCAAGGAAGGACTTCCCAAAACATTTATGTCAGTACTTCGGATAGTTTTCGACTATCGACTTTCATATCAAGGACTATCTCTTCGAGATAGTAGTGGATGTAAATACTGCAAACTTGTATATAGTGTACAAAAGATAGACTCTTTCTCAAGATTCCTAATTCATTTTGCTTCAAGTTAAATTTCATTTTTATTTGTGTAAATAGTGTATTCTGCATTTGAAGCGAATAATAAAGTTGTGTTTTGTAAATCTCAACCTTGGTTACAACAGGCCACAAACAGATTCATTCACACACAATTTACACGAAAGCGGGTTTTGAACTTACATTGCGTGCGGTACGTATTAAACAAATATTTCAAAAATTTGTAATCTTCGCTCCGGACTCGCACCTCCCACTTGACATGCAAGCCCGCTCCGCCACGCCTTTGCCATATACACTACGGTTCCGTACGGCACACAGGGCAGCTTATAGCAAGTATTAGGTTTACTGCGATCACAATATCAATTTAGTGTTTCGTCGGCGTGTCCGGTTCATATGATCTAGAAGGCACACGCATGTCTTCCAGTGTTTAATGCGAGTATGACATTACGGTGTCCTATCATGGTGAGGTGGTAAATACCAAGATATCCGTTTGTGTTGTCTGAGCGTACCGGCAGGGAAGATGTTTTCAGGACGGAATTAATATTGTGGGTTGCATTAAACTATATTGGAAAGTGCGGCTGAATCACGCTGTATAGATATCTAGATAGACAGATAGAAGTTTCGAAAGAGTGAAGAATCAGAAGCAAGCAAGCCTGTTGTTTTAAGTGACTGTAGATATCGCGGTTATAGACACGGCGATTCCGTTTTTACGTGGAATCCGAATCGGAAATACCTTTTCAAAAATCCAGGGTGCATTGGCCGGGATTCAGATTGCGGCCGCCTTGGTGAGAAGCCAGCCACTATGTCACCTTTCTGTCACGCCCGCTGTGAAAAATCATGGGGTATGGGATTTGCGGTGTATGACATAGTTTTAATTCAGTATCTTGGCTATCACGCAGCCCACTTCCGAAATAACCGAATTAATGAGACACGAATGATGAACATGCTGATCTTTCTTTGATATTTATCAGTAGCTGAAATTTCTCTTGATCGAATGAAAGGTCCTGTCTCTAAGAATTCGCTCATGATCTTACTTTCTTATTCCCGTCGTTAATTAAAACCTACAATGATTATATCTACAGTATATCTCAAAAACGCAACATGTTACAGACGTGAAAATTGGTATTTAGAATGTCCTTTAAAAATACAGAAAAATGTATTTTATGTTTTCGGAAAAGCAACTTACCGGAGGTGAAGAGATATTAAAAAGTGTTGAATTACTTTTATGAGGATACTAACATCACAAAGCTGAAGATATTACAGACTTGAAAATTGGTATTTCGAATCTCCTTTAAAAATAAAAGAACACGTATTTTATTGTTTTCGGAAAAGCCATTTAGGTGGGCGGGGAGTGAAAATGACCGGTAAAGATGTCGGATTCTTTTATGGGGATACTTATATTTTTAAAAATGAAGATGTTTCAGACGTGGAAATAGGTATTTGGAATCTCCTTTAAACAAAAGAAACACGTATTGTTTTTGCTTTTGTCTTGTGAGAGGACTGTTTCTCACATGTACAGTTCTGTGTCGCATGTTCCAGAGTTAGCTTTGTCATCTGAGCCCCAAAAGACAAAATCACAAACGTGGTTTACAAAGGGGTTCTGGGGTAAATGAAACTCAATTCTTCGGTGATTTTTTATACTTTAGGGATTTTCAGGTATTGCCTTAGTATAGTACTGAAGACCGATTACTTCTATCAAATTATGAAATCCTCGCGAGCGAAGCCGCGGGTAACAGCTAGTTACCTATAAGATACCACTGGACAGAGTAAATCCAGATTCTCCAAATCACTCGACATTTAGATATGCAAGTGTGTTTCCAATTGCGTCATGATAGCTGGGATCGTTGAATAAATGTGTCAGATTAGAGCATTTGTGATCCCGCCAACTCCAATGCTAACACACTGCATCACCTTCAGGAGTCAAGTATGGTGATTTGAAATGCTGCCAGTCGCGCGAGCATTCACGCGAGTGGGCACCGATGACACACACCATTATCACTCACAGGGTTGTTTACTGCACATTATTTACTCCATATGAGTAAATGTGTCACACTCAAATACGCTGAGTTCAACAAGATATTTCTGTAAGAACAAGGGATATTGTTCGCTGTGGAGGTGGGAGTGATACTGTACAAGCAAGATGAGCAAGAACTGAGATTCGATGACCTAATGTCCACGATCAGCCTATTGCGCACTGATAGTACATCATGAGGAAAATTCCAAATGTACAGTCGCTCAAAAAATAAATGAGTGCATGGTACTGTTTACGTTCCTCGCAGAAACACATTTCTCAGAACAAACTGAAGTTATTGTGGATATCCACGGGGGTTGTATCTACACGGAAGTGAATTATATTATGATAATAATTGAAATGAAGTATGACAAAGTATTACATGCGAGAATTATGCCATCTAGAGCGACTAGACAATTCCTAAGGTGCAATATGTCAGATACTGTCATTTGATGGCCTAAGCAACCTGGGTGGAGAGGGAATAATTTCTGAGAGCGGCAGAAAAAAGGAGGCGCGATTACAAGCCACTACTATTCTGCTGTAAAAACATCGAACTTACTTACCTCACATAGATTTGGGTTTAGAGTATGTCACCTCAATTTCTGATTCGGCTTCAGTCTCACCCGGTATGGTAAATTTTTGCCTTACGAACATAGAAGACGGAGTGTAAAATTCTGCAGGCCACGCATCATTTACGCAATCTCACCCCATTGACACCCCCTACGGGGTTTCTTTGCCATTATGTAACAGCATGCAAATTTTGAGAGGTCTTAAATAGACTTACATGCAAGAGGTCTCATTCTGTTTACATTCGAAAACAGAAATCCGCTAATTACAAGCAGTACGATGGAGCAGGATTGTATCGTGCATTATGTTTGAAAATAAGAGGGCCTAATGTATGTTCACAGAGTCAGTTGGTTATGCGGTTTGCGTCAGGTCGCTGTGAACTTGCATTCTGGAGATGGCGGGTTCCAACTCCTCTGTCGGCGGCCCTGAATATGGTGTTCATTGGGCTCGCATTTTCACACCAGGAAAATGCTGAAACTGAACATTAATAAATGCCTCAGTTGCTTCCCTCCAAATCCTACCCCTTTCCTATTCCATCGTCGCCATACGACCTATCCGCGTCTGTGCTACGTAAAACAAATAGCAATAAAAAGTCTATGTTCAACGCCTCTCCACCTTTAAGAGGACTGGAAAAGAGAGCGTGAGCTATTTCAATGCTACAGTTGCCTTCCTAATTGCTCGTGATCCGCTGGAAGTCACTAAATATCCTCTAACGGGATGAGGCGGAAATTTCTTCACGACAGTTCAATGCCGCTGTATCAGATCATAAATTTAGTACCCCAGGTATCCTTCCCTATATTTACTGCATAAGGGGGCATCTAACTGTGCGTCTCGTTAATTTATTTCGAAACACATCCAGAAGCAGAAGAGTTCCTTCAATTCTATTTTTGTGGACAGGTTGAGCATAGAAGTTATTTCAATTCTTCTTCTTCTTTTTATTCTTCTTCTAGCGCTATTTTTGAAACATGTGGGCTCGCGGGTGCGGACTGTGTCGCACACGTGTATTTGGCCCTATTTTATGGCCGGATACCCTTACTGACGCCAACCCGTGTGGAGCAATGTAATCACAATTGCGTGTTTATGTGGTGGTTAGTAATGAGTTGTGTTGTCTGGATATGAAGAAGAGAGTGTTGGGGCGAACACAAACACCCCGTCCCCAAGACAGAGGAATTATTCAGAGGAGATTTAAATCCCCGACCTGGCCGGGAATTGAACCTCGAGCCCCCGGAAAGAAAGGCCTTGGCGTTGATTATACAAGTATTCAAGCGGGTGTTTTCCAACAGGATAACACTTGTCCTCATACCGCTGCTGTCACCCAAAGTGCTCTACAGAGTGTCGACCAGTCGCCTTGGCCTGCGAGGTCACCAGACATTTCACCCATTGAGCACGTTTGGTGAATTATTGGATAACAAATCCAGCGTCATCCAAGTGCAACAGGCGAGGAACTCCATCCCATAAAATGACACACGGCACTTTTGCGACAGAATGCATGCATCTTCGCATGCTTGCATTCATATTCGTGGAGACTGCAGCTGTTATTAATGTACCACCATGTTCTATGCCTTCCCGCGCATACCTGAACCTGTAACCTGGAAACATTATCCAAATAAATATGTTACCTGGAAAATTGTTTACTCTAATTACATTCCTCTAAACCAGGGCCTCTCAAACGCCTAACATCTCACGCGCGCAAACTGAGGCACAGAGTTCCTGTGTACAGTGCATCGGTCTCACTCGGCTCAGTTCGGACCAACGCGTTGGCTCTGGGCTAGTCGGTTAAGCTCGGCTCAACTCGGCTCGGATTCGGAGCGCTACGGAGCAAGTGAGAAAGAGGGAGACAGACGGAGCGAGCGAGATAAGCGTGGGGAAATAGAGACACAGCGCTATTGCTCCAAATCGAGGAGTGGGGGTCTACAGTCTGGTTAACCAAGCGAAGTCGTCTTTTGCACCGTGCACAGCGCAATGCACTGGTGCATGCACCCTGAGAGGCCCTGCTCTAAACCAATGTCTTCTTGGTGTTGGAATTCCATTTTTCGCCAGTGTATATTCTAATATGAGAAAATATTTGTGAAATTATCTGACAAATTTGCTATTTGTTTTACGTCGCATCGATACAGAGAAGTCTTATGCTAGCGATGGGGTAGGAAAGGGTTAAGACTGGGAATGAAACGACATAATTAATGTACCTGGTATGAAAACTGGAAACGACGGCAAACCATTTTCAGGGCTGCCAACATTGGGGTTCGAACTCGCAGTATCCCGAACGCACGCGGACAGATACGTGACCCAAACCGTGTAGCCAACTCACTCGGGGAAAACATTTTAAAATGGCTAGCGAAGGTATCCCAAATGTTAATTATCCCCAAGTATTTGTCCGATTCGTCTACAGTGCCCAAACCCAACAGGAACGCTGAGAAATAATGTGATCAGTAAACGAGGTAACCATCAACATGGCTGGTAATCCGATATAAAACATGGACAAACATGGCAATGGTAATGTGAAGCTTACGAAACTCCGTGCCGTCGTGATTCGCTGGATATCTAGGCATTTTTGGTAAAAGTCAAAAGGAATCGACTTTTACACAGGCATCATCTTCCGTTCTGCGCATTGAGGATTATTTACGTTTTACCATCCACTTTCCTCTAGACATCTTCGCGATTAGTTGTATTTACCACAATCTGGATCCGGCGACTTTCTCGTAATTGTTAATGATACATAAGTACAGGACTAACAAAATGTTGGGAAGTTATAGACAGACACAAAGCGATAGGCGGCGTCTTTAACGTAAAATTAACCCAATAATGGCTGTATTTTACATTGGCAACATTTTCGACTATGTATAGCACTGCGTGCAATACACAAGTAGCAAGAAGGACTTAAATAGTAGTTTCGTATCTTGGATAAAAACTGCATATTGAACTGTATCAAGGAGCGACCCCAGGACTGAATTTGACACACATTTGGTATATTGAAGTTACTTCCCAGGGTACGAACCATCAAGCATCAGCGGAGACAGTCTCGTTTTCTCTCCGTGTTCAAACAAAGGCAGCGGTGGCTGAGAGAGAAGGGTAGCATGGCTGAGAAAGAGAAGGATACATGCTGTAGGAGACGCGCTGCGAAGTCAGATCGGGGAAATACCATAACCAGCTGTTGGACAGAAAATTTGAGCCAATACAGGGCTGACAGGATCACGGAAGTGTGAGAGATCTCGAGTATTACCCTAATCCAAGGTGTATCTGATTTGATGAAAAATTAAGAAGAGAATGATAATCAAAGGGTCAAATTAATGTGCGATCTATTTGAAAAACGGGGGAAACGGCTAGCTCGCTACACAATGGAAACTTGAATGTGCCTAAGGGGATTTCCCTGAGGCTGTGGAGTGAGGAGAGTCTTTAAAACTGGAGGAAGCCAGGCGTCTGGGTCTTGTCTGTGGTGAAGTGGTGAGGTTTGCGTATCGCTCGACATCGTGAAGAATAGAACAATAACTTTTGTTTTACGTCACACCGACACAGGTAGATCTTATGGCGACGATGGAATAGGAAAGGGCTAGGAGTGTGAAGAAAGTGGTCGTGCCTTAATTAAGGCACAGCATCAGCATTTGCCTGTTGTGAAAATTGGAAACCACGGAAAACCATCTACAGGGATGCCGACAGTGGGATTCGAACCCACTATCTCCCGAATGCAAGCTCACAAATGTGTGACCCTAACCTTACGGCCAAGAACAATACATACTCAAATAATTATTTGTAGAACATTAAATCTAGCGAAAATACAGACACGGAGAACATTAATAAGAATAGCCGAGTCATTTGGTAAGCTATTGATTGTGAAGGGGGAGAATGACCTAGAATTCTTCAAATTGGGATAGACTATACCCTAGAAAGTTCACGCAAAGTACCTCCTAGTGAGGCAGAAGTGCCCGAGGACGTGTGCCGAGAGACGATAATCGTTACTTAAATCTTTGTACTGTAGCGGCAGACGGATCGATGTTCGAGAAAGACGGTCACACGAGGAGAATATGTAACGCCAGGATGGAAGCCAGGACCTGTCCCACTGACGTCACCAGACTGGTGATGGGCTAACTCATTATGGACAGTCCGTAACGGGGCTGATACGTCAGCTATTTGCTTTACGTCGCACCGACACAGACAGGTCTTATAGCGACGATGAGATAGGAAAGGCTTAGGAATGGGAAGGAAGCGACCGTGGCCTTACTTAAGGTACAGTCCCAGCTTTTGCCTGGTGTGAAAATCGGAACCCACGCAAAACCATCTTCAGGGCTGCGGACAGTGTGGTTCGAACCCACTATCTCCCGTATGCAATATCACAGCTGCGCGCCCCTAACCGCACAGCTAACTCGCCCGGTGCTGACACGTCAGGACAAGGAAACTGATATCTTAGTGAACTTAATATGTAAGAGAGTCTTCGCAGCCTGTTTTGTAAATAATGTATTATAATATTATCACGCCAAATCCTGGCGGAGTTCATTTCTTTATAAACCGGAATTGGGCCGGAACGCATGTTTAGAGAGTGTGATTTTTCTTTCTTTATGGTTTGTCTTATGGGAGGATTTAGTTTCAAGAGATTTGTTTTACGTGAGACCACCAGATTTTAGTATGCCGTAGAGATTACTTTATTTCGTGTAGTTATAGAGTCATCTTGTGTCAAGGGTTATAGTCCAAGGTCGAACCGGAGGCATCCATTTCACTTCAGGGCATGCATGTACATTGTAGATCACCTGTAGTGCATTACATGAGCTTCCCAGATGCTATCGTGCCTGATCCATTACAATCGTACTTCGTTGTATAGCGAGGGTCTTCTTCAATACCAAGATATAACTAGTTCAGTAATGCAACCTGTAGTCGAATTGGGATGTGTCAGGGTAGGGGCTGAGAATCAGAGGAGATAAAACTGTGTCAGGTGGGATATAAGGACATAGGTCTGAATGAATGAATCAGAGACGTGCCTCACAGGGCCAGCTATGGCCGAGGAAGTGATTTTGAGTAAGTAATGCACGCGCCATGAAGAGAGTTAATGGAATTAATGAATTGCCGAAAATCAGTAGTAAGGAAGAGAGAAATATGCAGGTCGACATCCTGCAAGCGACGGTTGTAAATGATTCTGTATTTTATTTTTATTTTGTGGCATGTGTCTAGCCGAGGCCTCAGCCGTATGGTTAGAAAAGGACGGTGTGGAACGAATTTCTATTTTGACCTTATTTTGCTGGACTGGAGAAGAATGTGGGGTTACTGAACTAAATAGCCGCTTGTTTAATTGAAAGGGATATCGAAATTCCTAGGCTCGTTTGCTAGTGCTGAGAATGAAACCCAGACGACCAGCTTTGAGGCCCAGGGCGTATTCCGAAGATGACGTTATTTTCCCCTTATGTTAGCCTGTCTTACTGCAGAGAATAATGTAGATTTGATTTTGTGTGCGGTGATCCCATGTTTCTTATGTGGCTTGTGTGTTGGATTTTGTTGTTGTGTTCAAGTTCTTCATGTCGTGGTTGAGCGCACCGTGCACATTTGGAGGTCTTGGGTTCTATTCTCATCCGTTCCGTTACGGCCGCGACAATAATATTTAGAATCTGTACCCTTTATGGGGATATAGCGACGGCCCCACGCCCAAAATGAATTAATTTGTGTATTTAATTTGCCACGCCCGTGTTAGCCGGGAGGATTTCATATGTTTGCAAAAACTTTCTTTTCTCTTATTTACATATCGTTGAATAATGGTATCCGGACTAAAGTTGAGAGGATTCGTCTGTTAACCGCGTCATTGATCTGACGTATCCAAGTTTCCATGAAACAAGAATTAATTTAGTAATGACAGTGGGGGGGGGGGGGGGGGCGTGAAACCGCGCTGTGTTATGATACGTGTACAGTGAGTTTAAATTTCTATGGGTGATATGATTATTTCTTTCTCTTAGAAAATAAACCATATTTTATCCCTTATCTCGAAACAGTTCTCATTCATAGCTATATGCTCCGATCCTGTCCTTATAGTTTAATATTTTATAGTTGGACTTATTTTTGCTAGTTGCTTTACGTCGCACCGACGTAGGGCGACGATGGGACAGGAAAGGCCTAGGAATGGGAAGGAAGCGGCCGTGGCCTTAATTAAGGTACAGCCCCAGCATTTATAGTTGGACTTAGAAGGCCCCTCGAATATTTCACGACCCTGATAGAAGAGATATAGCCAAGCTTAATTTAGGACAGGTGGAAGGGTATAATATTTACTTATAATGTTGGTGCTGCCATTCGCGAAGAGATAACTAACCGAAGTTCACTCTATATATTAAAAATGATCATTAATATCCACTTTATGTTATCACTTTTCAGATCTAGAGCTTCCTTAGTAATAAGCAATTTCATTTAAATATGATGCATAGACTCCATCGTCGAATAAATCACTCTCTGTCTTGCATGAATGACGAGCGCACAATTAAATTGATCATTTCGATTCGGGATTCGGCTAGAAACAGGAAGTTCTTTAAGATTCGAGTCCCGACAAAATACGTTTTCATAACTCAAATTCAGAGATTTGTAAGTCATAGCTGGGAACACCTGATTAGTATCATACTCCTTAGTCTATATTCCGAGCAACTTACTTAGCGCTCATGTCAACGTACGGATATGTACGAAACCCGGACAAAAGAAACAGTCATCCCCTCGAGAAAGCATGGGAGGACAGATGAAATTTTATGAAATTTTATGAATGAGCCGGCCTAGCTGAAGAATATGTGTGGATTCAAGAGAGAGAGAGAGAGAGAGAGAGAGAGAGAGAGAGAGAGAGAGAGAGTGTGTGTATGTGTGTGTGTGTGTGTGATAGTGGTTAGCATTACTTGAATGTTGAACAGATCCTCTGAATATGATGTAAATAATACGTCTATGTAAATATGATAATTGCTCACAAGCACATTCTGTAGTCTGTAATTATAATTATTTGATATTGTAATTTTAATTGGGGTTGGGGCACCTTCCTGTATGCGGCGTTATGCCCTTTCTCTATTTATCATTTCTGAATTATATCTACATTTTTGGAAAATAAATACATAAATAATAATACCAACTCTGACCTGAAGTTACTCTACTTTTACGCATGGAATACCTCTTGGAAGAAATGGAAGCAAGGTATGCATGTCGCATCGGTAGAAGGAGCTCCACAAATTACATCAGACATTATCAGACACGAGCAATGAAAACGTCAGTCACTTTAATATAACTCCCCAATAAAAGTCACGCATCTCTTGGGACGTGAAATATAACCAAGTCCACTTCGGCTATGTTCGGTTTTGTACAGTCAGCTAAATGCGTTTTGTAACACGGCCTGTAAATTCTCACTCAGTGAGTCAGTTGCTCACAACGAACCAACACACCAAGTTTAGCCGAGCTAATTTCGGTGATAGTACTTCACTCCATTCTTACATGGCATATTATTCACATGCCTCAAAAGAGCAAGTGCTGGCAATTTTAGCATTCGTGAGGCAGCGATTCGGTGTGGCTTCTGGTCTAGGGGTGCTCAGAGATTGATGCAGTAGTGGCGGTTGTCACTTGATACTGGACGTCTACCAGACAATGGTTTAAAGCGGTTTTTTACTAGGGAAGAAGAAAACAAGAGTAGTTAAACTTCACAGGAAAAAAACTTTCTTAACTCGAAGGAGCATATGTAGGCGATCATTTTTTTTCTGGATGTCCAAACACAGTTCGTAAACGATTACGAGATGCCGGAATCCATTTCGGAAAATCTTCCGCTAAAGAGCCTCGCCCCGATGAAAAGATGATGGATAGTGCGCCTTTGCCGAAATACAGTTAAACCGTAAATGAGATCATGTGATGTTCTCTGACGAGACTTCTTTCAGTTCGGCGGAGGTCAGGCCGGTTCATGTTTACAGGCTACGGAGAGCTCGATACGACAAAATATATATAGACGAGTGTTCACACAGTGACCACATGTTGGAGGTGGATATCGTCTGATGGAGCTGGAATGTTTCATCGGATAGATGACCGTCTCACATCCGACCAATATTTGGACATTCTGCAGAATATCATGGCTCCGAGTGTGATAGCGCTATTTAGATGACGTAATACAGTCCATGCAAGACAAGACCCCAATCCACACGAGCGTTATATTTAGGACTGGTTTTCTGTGCAGGAATTCATTTTAACTTCTCAACTAGGTCCCTTGAGTTCCAGATCTGAACCCCACTCAACATGTGTTGGCAAGGTGGAAACGTCATATAAGGAAACACTGCCCACACCGCCCCCACGTTCGCATGATGCTTCGTGGGAAGTTATGTTAGGACGCATGGGAGACCACCTTCAACGAGAAATACCTAAGCTTAAATCCATATTATTGCCATCATAAAATGTCAACTCTAACATATTTTGCTCACAACATTGGTCGGCACTTCAGTACGTGTAGACTAAAAGTCAAATTAATAGCTTAAGAACGTCATAGAATACACTGAAGCGTCAGGATTCACGTTGAAAATAATTAAAGTGATGAAGAGCTTCACTCATTCATGTTTCTTAGCATCTGGGCACATAGAGAAATTAGTCATTTGTAACCCGAATATTCAACGAATAGTCATTTGTGATGATCGCAGGATTTCAGTATTCACATTAACGCTGTTCACATTGTATCTACTGTACGTGAGTTAATGCGCCGTTTTTCGAACAATTTTCATTTAAACAGACTGTCCTTCGATTTCTCTGACTTGGAATAGATGATGACTTTTAGAATCCATTAGTGCATAAGTAACTCGCCTAGGACGTAAGCACCCTTCAGTACTGTTAGGTCTTACCCAAAGTAGACTGAGTGCAGAAGCATGCTCAAGAAGACCTGACTCCAACACACGCTGCAAGCAATTAATGCACCTCTGGAAAACCTTTCCAGTAGAGAACGACAGGTTACAATTCTCCCAGCCCACCTCGTCCGTACCTGCCAGCTAAACCATGTGACATGCACATGAATAATAAATGTTCTCTCAGCCAGGAGCTGCTTGCTTACTTCCTTACTTGGTTGCGAGCTTAAAGGGTTAGATTGACATTTCTCAAGTTCACAATTACAGGAATACTACAGATATATATCTAGCCGTGCCTTGAGTACACAAACGGACAAGATAAAAGCGGTCATTACCAATGCCTCTTATATGTCAATCATCATATCAGAACAGAAAGCATCATATGAAAAAGTTGAAAAAAGGAATACAATAGGGGAAGTTATGGAGCACTAATTTAAATTTTACAACAATGCTGCACCATCCATACTTCTAGTGTTGCATTCAGATGGTTGAGGAAAGAGAATATAAGCAGGATCATTCCTGCCAGTAAGGAATTGTATTTTAAACATTATTCAACTGACCTACTACTGTTCCAGTGCAATAGTGTGATATTAATCGATTCTGGAGTCCAAGGTTCAAATTCCCTTTTCTACAGCTGATATCGTCTAACGTGTGAAAGATTCCTACAGATTCCTTTAAATTCACTCCAGAAAAATACTGTAAAATGTCGACAAACATTTTAAACAGTTTATATTGTCACAACACAAACGTACGTTATATAGATTACTACTACACATCAGCTATCATTTCCTTCGTGGTCACAAGAGCCAGAGTGCAGGTAGCTTGTTATGGAATGCAGGAATCTTTCAGGATTATGCTGGTTTACTTTTCGCACTATAATACTGAACGGGCAACCACTGGCCAGTATGACGAGTGCCGTCGATTCGGGTCTCCAGTCTCCATTCAGTCATCCCTGAAACGAGGCCTTTTGTCTTTAAAAAAAAGGTAAATGGTGGGTTGCAACCTGTCCCTTCTCCTCGACTGTCTTTTCCCACTCCTGACTCCATCCCATTAACATTCACATTGGGCCGATAACCTTAGATGTTAGTCCCCTTTAGACAACAAGCAAGCAACAAGCAAACATTCACATGAGAAGATACATCTTACTACCAGATGTTAACACACCCACAGGAAGTAAAATGGGATGATAACTACGATTCCCCTGCTCCTAAATGAACCAAACCCACCATAGCCAAACCTACTGAAAAGCAGTCGAGTCTGGAAGCCAGATCTACAGGCTCCCAAATGGAAAGCTCTTCATTACACATACAAAACATGCCAATTTCCGGAGACCCACTGACGATCATTCCACATGGGCGTTATTGCATTCGATTCTTCTCTCTTCATACGCGTAATGACATTACTCTTTTGAATGTAAGCTTGCGGACCTGCAAACATGATGTGAACAGGAAATACCCAAAAAGTACCAAGCCACAGTATTTCATCCCCTGCCGACGCTACAGTATATCAGGTAATCTTGATGTGATTCCACCAGGCTAAAACTGTTTTAATCTGCTCAACACACGCCAATCGAAAAGCCATCAAAGAACGTTTCCGTTCCAATTATCGTCCCGCACTCTATGTCGAAGAGCAATTTTTTGTTTATACGGAATAACAAGGGGACTGGTGTGTGTGAATAAATCAAGAGTTACGAAAATGAATTCTTAAGTCCACAGGAGGCCTTTGCTGGCAAGATGTAGTGTTTAGAGTGCACTATGACTTCTAGTATGGGCTAGAATAAAATTGTTACTTTCATTGACCTGTCTCAGTCTTATCCTTGGCTTTGACAATATGAAAGTGACTGAGGTATGAGTGACGCTAGTAATGCCATTCCTTATGCAGCCAGTCCCTGCTATGAATGGTGTGAAGATGTCACTCATAGGGTCGGTAGGTGCACGCATTTCAGTAGGCTTGGCAGACTGATGTGCAATAGCAACTTCTGGCTCAGTGAGGAAAGCAACGGGAAACTACCTCACTCCTCATTTCCCTAGTATGCCTCTTCAGTGACACCTAGGCCATCTATGACAGCTAATGGTGAACCTGTTGAGGATCCAACGAGCCTTCGGGCTGAATACCCAACATACATACAAGTCCACAGGATCTACAGTGAATTAATGAAAATAGCATAGCTACAGTCTTCTAAATTGAACTGTTCTTAACACTGCCGTTGTAGCTGAGTAAAACTCTTGACTTGTAATAGTTCACAATCACTAAAGCAACTCTAAATATTTAACCGAAACCTTCTCCATTCTATAACGTTACTGTGCTAGTAGCTTGATTTTGAAGATGCAGTTCGTTAAGCTCTGTGTTCGACTCCCTGCTTTGCCACAAGGCTTGCATGTTAACAAAAAGATCAAAGCCATAAACATTCACAAAACTTTAGACGAAAGTAAAGGCTTCCACTATCCGTAAGATCGGCACTGAGTGTAATTGGTTAATTCATATGTCCAGTCGTCTTAACCCATTATAATAAACCTAGTGATCATTTTGGTGAAGTATACCCCATAGCTATCTGTCTCACCAGAAGTGGGGGTTTCGTTTCAGTTTTTTTGCGATTTTCTGAGAGAAAAGCGAACTTGCATCCTTTCAGGAGATCCGACCACGTCTTAACCACCTCGTCATGACAGCCTGAGCTTACACGGGCAATTATCCTGAAATTAATTAATAGTTGTATTCATCATTATCATTATCTTCATCAACATCGTCAGTGAATTACAGAACTACGCATCCTTTGGAAGTTAAGGAGTTTCAAATTTGAATCACGCAGATTTCTGCAAAACAGTCTGAGACAAAATTCTTTTAGGTTTCCTTCACTTGCTTCAAGAACAAACACCTATTTCTAACTACTTCCACAAAGTTTATTAATTTTTGTAAGAGAAAACAACTACACTCATGAAACGTACGAGACCGAGCTCGAGAGCTGCAGTTGCTTACGTGCGGCCAGCATCCAGTATTCGGGAAATAGTGTGTTCGAACCCCACTGTCGGCAGCCCTGAAGATGGTTTTCCGTGGTTTCCTATTTTCACACCAGGCAAATGCTGGGGCTGTACCTTAATTAAGGCCATCCTTCTCAACCCTAGCTCTTTCCTGTCCCATCGTCCCATCGTCGCCATAAGACCTATCGGTTTCTGTGTGACGTAAAGCAACTTGTAAAAAAACAAAGGAAAAGAAACATACGAGATATTTGTAATTAATACCTCAGCTTTCATTACGACACGTAATCATGTTATCATATGAAAGAAAGCTCATCATTCTATGTAAAAGTATAATAACATCATGTTGCTCCTCATACGTATAGTAGAGATTACAAAACGTACCACTAAGTACGTACTCGAAACAGCCAGAGGAGATGATGATGATGAACAGAGTAGGTGGCAGGTTCTTGCCCTGGGCACCGGATGTCTATTATTTTCATACCTACACACCTGTAACGACAATCACGTGACGGAACACTTAACACTGCCAGCTTGTCTTCTCTGTAACCGCTTGACCTTTGTACATTCGTCCGTTAGGCCCACCGCACCACACCTCTTGCTCTAATTGTACCATAAACTATACGTTTCATTTTAAACCTTAGTGTTAAAACGTTTTATGGGCCGATGACCTTAGATGTTAAGCCTCTTTAAACAACAATCATCATCATCATATCCTCCTCATCATCATCATCATCATCATCGAAACTTGTTTTTGCTGGTATGGCTCAGAAAGGCTTGCAGATATTAGTTCAGTCTTGATTAGTTAACTCTGTTCTAACCAAAGTGTGGCCTCACGGAGTGTATATGGATGAGAAGCGAACAACGTTATACCATTATGAAGCATTTGGATTTCCTAACGCTCTTGGTATTTCATCGCTATTTATGTTTCCAAATATATTATTTTTCTAAAAATTAATCCATTGACAGAATTTTTCTTCCGTGATTTAACCTAGCAATATTAAGTAACGACATTACAAAATGTCTTCTAGTTTCCGAGCCTTAATTACATCTGGACTTCTGATCATTTCATGGCGTACGAAAGAGTGGAAGAGTCACTCTTAAGTTAGTGGAATGGTATTCCATGGGACGGCCAACCCTGTATTGAAATAAACACAATATCCGTTGTATAGCTGTCAGAATTACCACATCTCAATACAAACGATTCATAGAAAACTACTAACTCACTTTCAATGAGAAATTGTGAAATATATTCCGTTTCAGTGCACCTCAACATCGAGATAGAAAAGGTGTTTTAATTTCCTAACTATTTAGAGAATTTAATAATTCTCTCCGGTTTAGGGGAAACGAAGAGATCTTCAGTGTGAAACTTTTGACTTTTCCTCCTCCTTCCTAATAGTATGGAGATTTTTTCTCATTACCTTGTTCTCAATACTTTCTCATATATCAGTGTAATATGTTTATTAGTCATTTCAATAGCAGCAGTGAAAACAACATAATCGTAAATTATCCACGATCCCAGCGGAACATTTCCCTTTTATTAAGAAAAACTAACATAACACTCAGGAAACTGGCTAAGAGAACAGAGAGTTTCTAGTTGAAATATGCTTAAAATTCGACTCCAGCATTTCATTGTTGTCAGTGCTCCCAACAAAGAAATATAATGGATCGATTTTCTATCCCTAACACATTATCTTTGAAACTGAGCCTTTTAACTAAATTGAGCAAGACAAACTATCAGTAATTAATAAATTATTGTTGGTATCAGGTTACCGATTTACTAATACAAAATTTATATGTCTGAAATGTACTAACTTATACTACCTCAAATATTTAGCAAAGATAAAGAGTGTGTTTAGTTATTTAAGTATGGTTATTGTTCGACAGGTCAGTGTTGCCTGCTACTGAATAAGCTAGATCGAAAACATGCCTACGTCTTCTACAATTCCGAACTTCGTCTACGACTGGGACACTTGAGCAAATCAAAAGTCTTGTGTGACTCAGTGATAGGGCTATCAACATAGAACGCATTTACAACACTTAATTGTAATTACCTCTCAGACCAGTAGACAGTTTTCCGCCATATTTAACAAGGACATCTGGTTCATTGGGTGCTTCACGTATGTGCGTAGGAAAAGTCGCCAATGCTGTCAACTTCACAATATTCACTATTTTTCTTTCGGCGTTCACGCTAGTGCAAAGAGAACTTCATTCCAAACCAGCATCTCATGTATAAATGGAAATCAAGTTCTCCTGAAAAGCAACATATTCAGTGTTGAAGTTAAATTCTAATAAAATTGTGTTATTTGTTTAACATTCGTTCTAACTGATAACCGTGATAACAAGACGGCAGGGTGCCGGAACGTCGTCTCGTAAAACATCTTTAACGTGCTGGAAGCCAATATTTGAAGTTTGTATCTTAGGAGTGAATCAAGATTTCGAAATTCAAATAAAGTCTAAATAAAAACTGAATATATAAAGCATTCTAGTATTAATACAGCCCTCAATTCTCGAGGACACCTTGTACTGTTTAGTCAAACCTTCTTCCATAACTCGCCGGTGTGATATTCACAGACAACCTCAAGCATGTATATGTGTACAAAAAAGTATAAACAATAAATTTATTAATTAAAGTTTTTTCAATTACTGTAGTTTTAAGGGAAGCCAGAGTGCCTGAATTTTGTCCTCGTAAGGGTTTTATTAAAATCTTAGTAAAGCTAGTGAAACGAGTCCCTCAGATTTTTGCACACTTAAATGCCAATTGAATATGTCATAATTCGATACTGCAGTCTTGAATACTCGAGGTAAACAACTCAGTTTATTGAAGAAGATTTTACGACGACAAGTGTCATGCGATTTCTCTCAACTCTCTGCGGTACTTTACCTTTGTTCATTTCAGAATATATATCAGTATTAATAGGTAATCCTGGTAGAATATTTAAATTATCACTGGTGCTGGACATATCATAGCTGTAGGATATAGGGACGGTATTGCATATTTTAATGAATTATTATTTTTACCCCACATTAAAACGCATACACAGAGTGTAGGAGAAATGCAGCCCAATAATCATAAGCGGTGATCAAGAGGAAAGGGATAATCAAACTGATAGAGTCCAGCCTTCTAACACGCAATGTTCATCCAGCATCAACTTGCAGAAAGAAAAGTAATGTATTTTTGCAAACAAGATGGGTATCCGCGTGTGCTCAATTCAAGTTTCACTTTCGAACGACGGTGTGGGTGAAGATAATATCGTATTCACGCAAAAATTTGAAATCCTGTTTTTGACAGATCTTGACGTTTCAAGGCGCTGAAAAGGAGGCTTTCAAAATAACTGTGATTTAAGACGTCGTGAGGCCTCATTTCAAGACATTTGGGTCGCAGACCTCGTCTAAATTACGTTACATATTCCATGTGAAAATTACCTGTTGGAGGGTTGATTCCTATCTCCATTTTAATTGTCCCGATCGCCTCTACCACGATTTGTTATTATTGCTCGGCATTCTTCGTACACTCTGCATAACCTTTGGAATATATTTTATGTTCCAGGACTGAGCCTACATCACAGTTATGTCGCAGCTGATCCCGTATTCAGTCATGAGGTATGCATTTTGTAGATAAATGGCTTGGTTATGACTGACATACTTGACTTCTGATTATCTGAACAATGACAATGCGTGATATTGCACAACCACACAGCGCTCTTTTAGTCCAGGAATTTCTTGCTAAATACAAAATATTCCACAAATACGAACTATTCCACATCCTCCACATGACCCTGACAGGTCACCATGCCATTTAATCCCCCTTTCTTGGATTAAATGAACTTTGGAAAACAGCATAAGGACACTGGGCACACATTTTATGTTGCGAAGGATGAGAGGAAAGTCATATCGGCTAGAGCTCTTTCAGTCTGTTTTCAAAATGATTCACAACGTTGACAGTAGTATATCGACTGCGGAGGAGCCCACTTTAAAGAGAACAAGGACCATTCATTACACAGTCAGTCCTGCAAAATGTTACGTCAAATGTAAAAAAAAGGGCACACATCTATTTTCCACGCACACCATCGAGAAATTATTTTGATTGATGTGAGGCAATGACACGCCTATATTCAAATGAACGGAATATATTTCCCGAATTATCTTAGAGCGAAATTCTCAACATTTGTACTTTCAAGTTAGGAGATGCGTATCACAAATTCAATATAACGTACGTTAAGTATATGAAAACATCGACACAACTTTGTTCTTTAACAAAGAAAGCCCTGAGAGCCTCACAAGTGAGATATTACATGAGTTAAGAACACGGAGAAGTATTTCACTTTGACCACACTCCTTTTTTTGTTATTGGCTTTACGTCGCACCGACACAGATAGGTCCTATGGCGACGATGGGAAAGCAAAGGGCTAGGACTGGGAAGGAAGCGGCCGTGGCCTTAATTAAGGTACAGCCTCAGCATTTGCCTGATGTGAAAATGGGAAACCACGGGAAACCATCTTCAGGGCTGCCGACAGTGGGGTTCGAACCCACTGTCTCCCGAATATTGGATACTGGCCGCTCTTAAACGACTGCAGCTATCGAGCTCCGACCACACTTCACCATTCACATTATTTATTTGGAATTCGCGGTCGTTCCTGATCCCAAGGCTCCCTAACTTTCAAGACTCTTCCCTTACTTTACACGGCACCCGAATTTTGTAAATTGTAGGATATTTTTTCGTCCTTATTGAGTCACAGCCGATTATTTTAAACTGATTAATCAATCAAGAGGCTTACGATCTCACCATAAGTTAATTCAGAAACCTAAATAAATGTATCATACGTTGCAACCTACAATGAGACTTATCTTGTATTTTCTCAAATATATACCTCGGTCATGTTTCTCCTTGACACCGCTTGGTATTTCTCACTTATCTAATTTATATGAGAAGAAATAAAGCTGTAAATAAGTTCATCTGACAATACTCAATATTCAATCCAAAATTCAACTTCGTATCGAGTTGGGGCCCATGACCTAGATGTTAGGCCCCTTTAGACAACATCGTCATAATCTTAATCTTACCGAGTTATTAAAATATTATATGTCTGCGTAGCTAAATGATCAGAGTAGTCGCCTGCGATTCAAAGGGCTCTGGGTTCGATTCCCAGCGGGGTCGGGGATTTTAATAATAAATGTTTAATTCCTATTGTTGGGGGACTGGGTATTCGTGCTGTCTCCAACATCCCTGCAACTCATATACTACACACAGCATTATCGTCCACCACACTAAAACAACGAAGTTTCCTATACACGGCAAGACCGCCCACCCTCGTCACAGGGTCTGCATGGCAAAGGCTGCACCAGGCTAGCAAATACCACGCGAAACCAGAGTATATTATTTTAATATTGCGTACATCTAAAAGTAGAAGGAGAAGGGTGGGTACACTATTAAGAAAATGCACAAAATGTTAATATTGTTCTATCTATTAGTTCTCGGCCAATTATAAGGGCTAATAATTTCCGGGAGAGGGCTGCCTAACCAAGACAGTAAGAGCGCACTTGGTTCACCTGTACCGGCGATGTTTTGTTTCAATATTTTCAGAAAAGAGGCTTCCACATCCAGAGAGCCACAAGGCTGAGACGATCACTCAGGCTACAGCAGAAGTGAATACCACAATAATTAGTCTGTGCAAATGCAACTGTACATGGAACTAACTGCTGAGATTACGAATAACGGGAGCATATGCTTTCCAATTATCCAAGGTAAGTCTATGCTCTATGGCCTGTGAGAGTGATTGCTTAACATGCCGAGTTTCCTCCTTTTGTGGTAAGAGCCAGAATGATCGATACAATAACAAATTAAATTAGACATTTCAGTTCTTCATAGAAGTATTGGTTAGATAATTGTAACAGTTACGATTAGCTTTGTTAAAGGGCATCATTGCATTTAGTGCTTGTGTAGAGTGGAAGGCATTGGGCATTGTAGTAAATTAAATTAAACATGAACATCGCATCAATTCAGGGGAATGAGCAGCTACAATACTAAAATGCTAGTCATATCAAAACTTAAAAACTCACATGGACACAAAATAATAATAATAATAATAATAATAATAATAATAATAATAATAATAATAATAATCATAATAAATATTAAGTCCCGACTCGACTGAAGCATGTCCATTCTGATGCATGGAAGAAAGCATACTCTGAAAGGATGAATACCCGGTGGGCCCGCAAGAAAACAAACAGTTGAGTTATCGCGGTCCTTAGTGGCCCTAACGATGAAGAAAGAAATAACGATAGTGATAATGTGTTAAATACCTCTTCAATTGCTGTGGATCTTAAAAAATTCCAGGTTTTCGGAATTTTGTCTCCTAGGGGTTCCTTTATGCATCGGAAGCCAATGACACGGAATCTTCGCGTTAAACACCCTCAAATATTAGCGACCTCAGTCGGGATCGAACTTGGTACGTTGCAAACAGAAGAACATCTATTAACTGACTGTGACAAAGGGGCTAACTACATAAAATAAAATCGGAATAGTGTACCATAAATCTATGTATTTCTTCCAGAACTGCCCTTTTTCTATTTGTTTTATCGACACAGACAGGTCTTACGGAGACGACGGGATACGACAGGGCTAGGATTGGGAAGGAAGCGACCGTTGCCTGAATTAAAGTACAGCCTGGCGTGAAAATCTGAAACCACAGAAAACATCTTCGGGGCTGCCGAGGTGGGATTCAAACTCACGAACTACCGAATGCAAACGCACAGCTAAGTGTCCTAAACCACGTACCCAACTCGTTCGGTTTTCTTCGAGAATATTGATTTGGATGAACTGTACGCTAGTCTATATGTTAAAATGTTGCAATGTTCATTTCAAAAGGCGTTAAAATTTCGAGATGTTGGTAGATACTACGCTGCACAGTTGTAAAACATTAAAAGTGCAAGTTACGATTAAATTTACTTAACATGAGATTAATCTGGGTGGTAAATAACTTTTAAAAACGGCGTTACCGTCAACTAGGCTGACTACGGTCAAATGTATTAAGCACATATTTAAGATTTCCTGCACGTGTCATTACATAAGAACTGGTCATAAGTACCATATACTATATGAAATGATAACATAATTTAAGAAAATGTGATTCTGAATTAGACAAGTATATTTAGTCATAAGTACCATACACTATAAGAAAAGATGACATTATTTACTAAACTGATGATGACGAAAAAATATAAGGACATAGTTAATATAGCACGGTTAGACTTCATAAATGAAAGTAAAGTAAACTCTTGTCCTTGTGCCGAGGTGGGTGCAGCTTTCTCGGGCACACCCCTATTGGAGGCGAGCTGCATGTAGGTTTACCATTTTAACCACGTAACAGCCCTCCTGCCTTTCTTAAATAGCTGGCAGTACCGGGAATCGAACCTGGGCCCAGAAGGACAGCAGATAATAGTGCTAACCGTTACGCTACAGAGGCAGACATAAATGAAGGTGAACGTTTGATATGCAATTCCAAAAGAATACGCATTACTGTAGTTCAAGGACAACATCGTATGCAGATGCGATAACACTTCTGCCAACTTCATATCAATACCACCGCAGTCATTTCCCGGTGACGTTAAGTATCATATTATATACGGAAACTCGTGTCACTGCGATGAGAGAACGGCTCGTAGCCAACTGTGTCTGTCACTGTTTGTAACAGTAAGGCACGTAGCCCGCTAAACTGTGCCGGTCACTGCTCGCACCGCACTAAACGGTACTGTCACTAGCAAAAGTAAGGCTCGTAGCCCACGAAACTGTACCCTATAACAACACCCCTCATAGACCACCAAACTGTATCTATCACTGTGGCAACAGTAAGGCAGGTAACCCACCAAACTGTAGGGCCTACCTGTCCACCATGGTAACGTTAAGGCTCGTAACCCACTAAACTGTACCTGTCACTGTGAGAACAGTAAGGCCCATGGCCCACTAAACTGAACCGTCACTGTGGCAACAGTAAGACTCAAGGCCCACTAAACTGTACTGTCACTGTGGCAAAAGTAAATTTCGTAGCCCACTAACAGAACCGATTTTCACAGCTCTATTTGAAATAGAAAGTCACGTCAATGTGGTAACGGTAACGCTTCTAGCCCACAAAACTGCACCTGTCACTGTGGCAACAGCAAGTCTCGTAGCCCACTAAACTCTACCTGCCTCTGTGACAACAGTAAAGCTTGTAGTTCTACTCTGTACCTGCCTCTGTGGCAACAGCAAGTCTCGTAGCCCACTAAACTCTACCTGCCTCTGTGACAACAGGAAGGCAAATAGCCCGCTACACTGTACCTGCCTCTGTGGCAACAGCAAGTCTCGTAGCCCACAAAACTCTACCTGTCACTGTGGCAACAGGAAGTCTCGTAGCCCACTGAACTGTACCTGTCATTGTGGGAACAGTAAGGCACGTGGCCCGCTACACTGTACCTGCCTCTGTGGCAACAGCAAGGCTTGAAGCCCGCTAAACCGTACCTATTTTTACATGTACCATGTTACACGTACAGCAATTTATATATGTTTTATATTATTAATATGTAGCTGGGTAATATATAAGAAAATATCGAGGCAATTATGTTATTATTTTGCTATAATTAATTTTTAGTATTATAAAGTAAATTTCTGGGTTATGATAATTAAGTAAGGCATGTTAAAACTGCTCTTATACGTGGTAAGAATCAGACCGCCATTTTCTGAGACATTTCAACTCGTCCTACTTGTGTATTAAAGAGGGGCTGTAATCTTGGGTTTAACCATGGCCAAGAACATCCCAGCAAACACATTCAAGAGAGCATGTGCACTGAGATGGAATTAGGTAGGAAAAGTCCAACTCCGAGGCTAAATGGTTAGCGTGTTGGCCTTTGGTCACGGAGGTCCCGAGTTCGATTCCCGGACGGGTCGGGAATTTAAACTATCATTGATTAATCTCGCTGGCACGGGGGCTGGGTTAATGCGTCGTCTTCATCATCATTTCATCCTCATCACGCCCTATGGGCGTCAAATAAAAAGACCTG
Organism: Anabrus simplex; assembly: GCF_040414725.1. Taxonomy (NCBI): domain Eukaryota; kingdom Metazoa; phylum Arthropoda; class Insecta; order Orthoptera; family Tettigoniidae; genus Anabrus; species Anabrus simplex. The sequence continues at coordinate 890,413,214 of NC_090266.1, forward strand.
CACCAGTCACGGAAGCAGCAATCTACTGCTGCGAGTAACCACCCATTACAAAGGTGGGAAATGCATGGAAATTAATATGTTAGGGCTAATCGGATTCATACATAAAGATTGTAAATTCTAATTGGTAAAATTTCGATATATTTTCTGTCTTCTTTTGTAGATAATATAAGTATTAGTCAAACAGTCAGTTAAAATTACTTATGGTAGCCTTGTTAGCATGTTCCTACTATTTTCTAACGTTTGCAGGTGGTATTAGGTAAGGCCCTATCAAGAGAATACCAGTTTTGCAGCTTATATGAACACAACCTGAGAGGAATCATTTATGCTCTACTATTAATTACGGTTATCATTTATATTATAAATTAAGGGATCCTATGCAGATCTCCGCCGCCCATTTACCTGCATTTTCGGCAAATTAACAATAATGTATAATAATTGTTATTATTATCATTACCGGTAATTTATTCATTTATTTTAAATACTATTCCATTGGAAGTCATCAAGTAGTAATTTCATTCAGTTATGGTAGGCCTACAAGCATTAATATAAGTATTATTAATATCAATTTTTTAATATTAAAAATACTGAATGAGTTGACCGTGCCCATTCCCATCCTTCCGTCACCGTAAACCTTCGATATGTTAGTGAGATTTTGAACAAGTAGAAAAAAGTTACAATTGTTGCCCTATATTGGGGCATAAAGTATGTTAAGTTATACTATGGCTGTGGTAGCCCGCTAAACTGTAGACTAGCTGTCACTGTGGCATTAGTAAGTAAGTCTCGTAGCCCGCTAAACTGTAGACTAGCTGTCACTGTGGCAATAGTAAGTATGCTTCGTAGCCCGCTAAACTGTAGACTAGCTGTCACTCTGGCAATAGTAAGTATGCCTCGTAGCCCGCTAAAGTGTAGACTAGCTGTCACTGTGGCAATAGTAAGCATGCCTCGTAGCTCGCTAAAGTGTAGACTAGCTGTCACTGTGGCAATAGTAAGTATGTCTCGTAGCTCGCTAAAGTGTAGACTAGCTGTCACTGTGGCAATAGTAAGTCTTGTAGCCCGCTAAACTTCAAGTGAGACTGACATTCTGAGAGATGTTTTCAACATTTGTGTCTGCAAATATGTAATAGTGATGAAGTGGAAGAGTAATTACTTACTCAGTTTAAAACAAAAACAGCTAAAGCAACGAAAAAAACGTTATAACAGGAATGGGACAGTGGTAACAGTCTGATGGCCGAAATTCGTCGGAGGACATTATTAGCCATACACATTTAGAGCAGAATTAGATTGAACAAAAATACATCAGAATATTATATAATCACGACATTATAAGCCTATCCACACCTTAAAAAAGGTACATTTATATATATAAATTCGTACGTTGATCTTTGAAACTATAAAAGGTAGATTCGAGTCCACGTCCTGAGGTGGTGCAGCCTTTTTGCCATTTTAACCATATAGCACCTCTCCAGAAATCTTAAATTTCTGATAGTACTGGAAACTGAAACCGGGCCTCCGAGGACGGCAGCTAATGGTGGTAAGAGTTACGCTACGAAGGTGGACCTTCAAATGATAATTAACAATAATTATTCCATTCCGGGGTACACGTATGTCAGCAAACAAGAGTGTAAGGTTTAGCATTTCAGGCTATGTACTGCACGTCTTAAGAAAACACGGCATGCCCCACAGAAAGTTAACACAGATTATCAAAAAGCTTCGTCTGAAAAATGACAGAGGACTACTAAATCAGAATGAACCTGTCTATTGTTCTCTAGTCTAGAGATCGGATGGAGTCGCAGGATCAGATGAGGCTACTCTTACACGGGGATGAATCTTCGACACCCATAAGAGCTGTACGTGGGTCCATGCATTCGGAGAGACAGGCTACCAGAATAGAAATATAGTGAAGTTTACGTCCGATCGTTGAATGCTCCCATCGTCTAATTCTGAGTCATCATGAAGAAAGGCCACATGGAGGTGGTTCTCGCTTCGTACTAACAAAGATGAGCTCTTATATTCTCTATCATGCTGTAAACTTACGGAACGGTATTTCTGATCTATCCTGTATGTAGGCTACATTTCGTTCAATAGAGTAGGGCGTGTCTTAAAGCGTCCTTACTCATCTTACGACCATCATGCTTCGATCGAAAGCCCGTTTGGAGGACTGCTCATTAAAACTGCGTGTGCCTTTTATAGATTCACAAGCCAAAGAGACTCCATTGATGACGTAGATAAATAGGCTATACAGCACGGTTTGTGAACGTTTCTTAAGACTCAATATTATTTCAGCGTTTCAAAACCCACGCTGCATGAAAATGACACTGTCATCTTCTAATGCTTGATGTTAACTGTTGCAAGGGCTAGTCACATCGAGAGAATTAGGAGAGTGTAGAAGCACAGACACCGTAATTATCACAAAAATCCTGCTTACCTCATGAAGCAATGTTCAATGAGTTCCCTAAAGAGTTCCCAGCAACAAGAATGTTGAGCGTAATACATAGGTGTGTTCCGTTGCCAGTATAATTTACTGTAATGAAATGATATTGCTGGCAACAAATGGTGATCCATGGTGACTTGCACCATACAACGGGAATGTTTTCTGCATCTTTGTGCTTCTCCAGTATCTGAACTGCTGGGTATAGCTGCAATTATTTGGAGTTACGACTGGGTGGGGAAATAATTATTCGTGTAGCTGATCATAACGAGTATGCAGGTGTTCTTCAGAGTGTACGACGTAAACCGTGGGGGGTACAATGTGCAAATTTGTAGGATGAACGTGTTGTATGAGAGTTACAGAGAAGTGTGGAGAAGGCACAAATATCTAGTACACAATCACGGGAATTAACCATCAGTGGTTAAAATCCTATGTCCAACCGGAAATGGAATCAAGTATCCCTTGGACCAAAGGTCAGCGCATTACCACTAAGCCACGTAGTTCGACTATGACGATGAAATGGCGTATGGCTTTTAGTGCCGGGTGTGTCCGAGGACATGTACGGCTCGACAAGTGCAGGTCTTTTGATTTGACTCCCGTAAGCGACCTGCGCGTCCTGATGAGGATGAAATTATGATGAAGACGGCACATACACCCAGCCTTTGTGGCAGAGAAATTAACCAATGATGGTTAAAATTCCCGACCCTGCCGGGAATCGAACCCGGGACCCCTGCACGCTAACTATTTAGCCATGGAGCCGGACGACGATGACGATGATTTGCCCCGACACTTGAATAACTAATTATCTGTCCCCGAGTGAATGGAGAAAAATGGCAAAAACTGGCAGATTATGTTGCTTATCAGCATCGGAAATCACAACGTGCGATCACTAGGTGAAACGGTCTAGGATTCAGAGCAGTGACGGGTACCGGTAAATACCACAACTTCAGAAAATGCAGTTCATATTTCTTGTGCTTCACTTGTGATATGAACATCGGCTTCTTTATTACGAAAGTCGAGGACGTAAAAGCAAGTACATCCCGCAAGGATCCAGATCAGCTTATTTTTGTTCGTCTTCTTGGCCTTTTCCCATTTACTTCAGGTCGGCACTAGACATAGCTTAACGGCTAGATGCTCTTCCTGACGCCAGCTATATGTGGATGGATGCATTCACTATTACGTGTTTTATGGTGGTTGGTAGTGTTATATCTGTCCCTATATAAACGGAGATGTGTGTTCAGACCAACACAACAACCCAGCCCCCGAGCTAATGGCCAGATGCGAACTGGTACAGCCAGGAATCGAACTTGAGGCCCTCGGAACTGAAGGCCACTAGGCTGACTATTCAGCCATACAATTGAACACCCATATCTGCTTATTAACAGTAACATTTTTAGCTTCACTGTCATTAAATTTCACGGAAACAGAATTTATTCTAAAACTGATTTTAATGGTACAATCGGTCAATCGTTATCTTGCTGTTCTCAAGGTAGCGGGTTCAATCCCTTCTGAAGTCCGTAGCATTCGATGGTGTTTAATGTGACTGCTTGCGTAGCTAGATTTCAGCATGTTAAAGAACTAATGTGGAACAAACTTCTCACACCCTGAATTCTCTAAAAGCAACTGAAGGGAGGTTAACCAACGTCACTAAATTATTCCCACCAATTAATTTATTTCCACCGTGCAAGTGGCTGCGCGGTTTGATTCACGTACCTATCAGCCTGCATTCCAGAGATAGTGGGTTCGAACCCCACCGTGGGCAGCCCTGAAGATAGTTTTCCGTGGTAACTTCATTAAGACCACGGTCGCTTCCATACCACTCCTAGTTATTTCTTATGCCATCGCCGCCATATCTATGTGTGTAGGTGCGACGTAATGCAAATTTTAGGTAATAATAATAATAATAATAATAATAATAATAATAATAATAGAGACTCCGAGGCTCAGGCAGAACCACGTCGGCCCCTCACCTCTGGGTTCCATGGTTCAAATCCCGGTCACTCCATATGAGATTTGTTCTGGACAATGCGGAGGCGAGACAGGTTTTTCTCCGGGTACTCCAGTTTTCCCTGTCATCTTTCATTCCAGTAACACTCTCCAGTATCATTTCATTAATCACTCACTAATCATTGCCCCAGAGGAGTGCGACAGGCTTCGGCTGCCGACACAATTCCCATCCTCGCCGCTAGATGGGGGCTTCATTCATTCCATTCCTGACCCGGTCGAATGACTGGAAAGCGGCTTTGGATTTTTAATAATAATAATAATAATAATAATAATAATAATAATAATAATAATCCCACGTAGATTAAAATTATGATACGTTAAGTCTATGCCTTTCTCGTAATACAAGAATTCTACGAAGAATGCAAATTTCTCGCCTGTAAGTTAATATACCACATTCTTGGTGTTCATTTTACCAGTTAATTTGACGGCGATTGTGTGTTAGAAACGAAAATAGGCCATTAGTAAGCACAGTGTGTTCACCATATGAATTCCATCTGTAGGCCTAAGCACAAACGAACACCTTTGATATCATGTAAAGAACCTCTCTACGTGCAGAATGCAGATATCACATCAGAGCACGCCTTAGCAAGCACTAAATGCATAGGTCTTGATCGGCGAGTCTGAACGTATATACAGTATATTCACCTCTTAGTTTGAAGTTACAATAGTCCGCCAATTCTAATGAAGAAGTGCCATGCGAACGTCTTTAACACTGGTCTGTAATAAATGAAGCGATGCCTTTAACCGTGTTTTACCCTATAGCAACATCTCTGACATGTCTAATGCATGTAAAGACTGCGGTACACACAGCCAACTGAAGGCCTTTGTCTGCAAAGACGACTGCTTCCCAGTGAGATGACTAGCAGAAATTGGTGTGCCCCATGGTCAGAATGACGCCTTCCTCATCTGGATTGCTTGGCTTACTTGACCGGATCTGCTGCTTCTCCTTTCGCGTACTGTAGCTCCTCAGCTGGTCCTACGAGGTTGAGCGAGCTCTGTTACAACACTTAGTCGGGATTAAATTCCTGAAAAGAGCGAGGGATCAATGTTTAAGCCTGCGGGTAGGAGGCAGACACACTCATGGATCTGGTTAATATATTTATATTAGTATTCCGATGTCGATATTAATTAAGAGATAAAAAGTGCTCCCTCTTCATAACACAAGTGCATCTAGGATGGTAGAGTATTTATGCTTGGAAAGCATTCCCGAAGCACCATAGAGATTCGAACTCAGACGCTGACAGCGGTAAACTCCCTCATACTCACTACAGGAAGATGCTACCAGGATACATACTTGCTCATAGAACCTGGATACTTAACTCAAACAATTTCAGCTATGCACATCACTAAAGACATAACAAAAACATTCACTGTCACTGGCTTCTCACCAAGGCAGCCGTGGTTCGAATCACGACCAATCCAATTTTTGAAATGAAAATTTATGTTACCATGGCTCGAACTCCACGTAAAACTGGAGTTTCCGTTATTATGATCACGTCAGTCGCGTTAAACCACAATCTTCTTCCAAAAGACTTCGATGTTTGAAGACCCTAAATGAATTAGCTTGATGTAAAGAGTGTTAACAGGAGATGGTCTGACGTCATATATGATAAAAGGAAAGTTGATACAAAAAGCAAAACACAGAAAAAGAGCTTCAAAGGTAACATGAAATATCGCTGCCCAAGTTCAGTGCCAAGACATCTTAAGAATATTGTGATTTTGGGATATGGACCTACACAAGATAACATAGCCTTAGTTCATGCTCCATCCGGTTCTATGCCAAGATATTTTGCATTCCAGTTTGTTCACACTTCGAGAACAACTTCTTAGCGATTCCTTGATACATATTTTGGCGGGCTGAGTGGCTCAGACGCTTGAGGCGCTGGCCTTCTGACCCCAACTTGGCAGGTTCGATCCTGGCTCAGTCCGGTGGTATTTGAAGGTGCTCAAATACGCCAGCCTAGTGTCGGCAGATTTACTGTCACTTAAAAGAACTCCTTCGGGACAAAAATTCCGGCACCTCGGCGCCTCCGAAAACCGAAAAAAAGTAGTTAGTGGGACGTAAAGCCAATAACATTATTACTGATTCCTTGATACATAACCAAATGTTTAAATTCCTTCATCCCAAAACAGCCATTTCAAGATGTCGTAGTACTGAACTAGGGCAGCGATATGTTTCTACTGAATGCATGAAAAGGTAACAAATCTAACAAGTAAATGGATCTTTTACTTTCCATGTTTTAAAGATTGTATTTGAATAACAAAAATATTTCATTTTCACAGACCGACCAGTGATTTAGACAGGTTGAATATTCGTCGGCCTTTCATCACTGCATCGCTGTCCAAGACACGGTGACAGTATGCAAAATTTGCGCAGGACAAATTCCGTATCAATCATTCCAGTAATGCCCCATCATCATTAGTCACCATTGTGGCAGGCCTCGCCTGGCGACAGGTCGTATACCGCTTCAGTAGTAGAGTTTCATTACTTTATCCAGCACTTGACAACAATCAGATAAAGAGGATTATTATATTTAATGTCCCAATCTTCAATTAAGAGAGGAATCCGTATTATTTATTTTGTGGCTGTTAATACAGGTTGACATATGCCTCTGATGGTAATAAAGGTAATGTTTAGTTTATTATGATACTTTTTTATGCATTCCGTAAAACATTAATGTCACGCTGTGATTGCAGCTGAATATCAATTCCGCCGGCTCACTAAACATTCAATATAAATGATTGTGAATGGAACTATACAATTCTCTCCACCCACCCCCCGTCTCTTTCACTCTCTCTCTCTCTCTCTCTCTGCAGCTGTCCTGGGTCTAGTGCTCAACAAGTTCGGTTCTTGTGCCCATGACAAACATTCGATTACTAGCCTTTTCCGTGCACGTCATGATATAATGGCCAGCACAGGGTGCATCCAATGTTGCGTGGAAAATGAGAACAGTGGAATATTATAATCTCACTCTTATAATAATAATGTTATTTGCTTTACGTCCCACTAACTACATTTAGGGCTTTCGGAGACGTCGAGGTGCCGACATTTAGTCCCACAGGAGTTCTTTTATGTACCAGTAAATCTACCGGCACGAGGCTGACATATTTGTGCACCTTCAAACACCACCAGACTGAGCTACGATCCAAACTGCCAAGTATGGGTCAGAAAGCCAGTGCCTCAACCGTCTGAGCCACTCAGCCCGGCGAATCTCACTCCTCGACAGCCATCTTCCAACTTTCACACCTCAACTCCACCCATCGTATGAACTTCCATGAATAAAATTTACATTTTTGTCGCTATATTATGAAAACGATAATTTTGTTTGACCAAAAATAACTTTTCATCTATATATATAAAATAGCTTGTCCTGACTGACTGACTGACTGACTGACTGATTCATCATCGCCGAGCCAAAACTACTGGACATAAAGAAATGAAATTTTGGGGATATATTCATATTATGATGTAGGTGCTCGCTAAGAGAGGATTTTGGGATATTCCTTCGGTAAGGGGGTGAAAATGGGGGTGAAATTTTAAAATGAGTGTATCTATATCTCAAAACTTTAAAAGTTTACAGATGTAAAAATTGGTATCTAGAATCTTCTTTAAAAATAAGGAAACACGTATTTTTTTGTTTTCAGAAAATCCCAATATGAGGGACGAAAAAGGGTGAAAATTGGGGAAAATGGGTTGAATGCCTTTAATCAGGATACCGGTACTTATATCTCAGAAACTGAAGATATTACAGACCTGAAAATTGGTACTTTTGATCTCTTTTAAAAATAAAGAAGCACGTATTTTTTTGTTTTTGTAAAAACCAATTAATGGGAGGGTGAAAAGGGGGTGAATTTTTAAAATGAGTGAATCTATATCTCCAAACTTTTAAAGTTTGCAGATGTAAAAATTGGTATTTACAATCTACATTAAAAATAAAGAAACACGTATTTCTTTGTTTTCGGAAAATCGCAATAGGAGGAGTGAAAAGGGGTGAAAAATGGGTTGAATGCCTTTAATGAGGCTACTTATATCTCAGAAACTGAAGATATTATAGACCTGAAAATTGGTGTTTGGGATCTCCTTTAAAAATAAAGAAACACGTATTTTTCTTTTTGTGGAAAATCCAATTAATAGGGGGGGGGGTGAAAAGGGGGTGATTTTTTAAAATGTGTGTATCTATATCTCAAAACTTTTAAAGCTTATAGATGTAAAAATTGGTATTTAGAATCTCCTTTAAAAATAAAGAAACACGTATTCTTTTGTTTTCGGAAAATCCCAATAGGAAGGGTGTAAAAGGGTGAATAATGGGTTGAATGCCTTTCATGAGGCTACTTATATTTCAGAACCTGAAGATATTACAGACCTGAAAATTGGTATTTTGGATCTAATTTAAAAGTAAAGAAACACGTATTTTTTCGTTTTTGGAAAATCCAAATATTGAGGGGTGAAAAGGGGGGGGGGTTGATTTTTTTAAAATGAGTGTGTCTACATCTTAAAACTTTAAAATTTACAGATATAAAAATCGGTAGTTAGAATCTCCTCTAAAAATAAAGGAACACTTTTTTTTGTTTTCTGTAAATCCTAATAGGAGGGGTGTAAAAGGGTGAAGAATGGGTTGAATGGCTTAATTGAGGATACACATATCTCAGAAACTAAAGATATTACAGAACTGGTAATTTGCATATGGGATCTCCTTTAAAAATTAAGAAACACACGTATTTTTTAGTTTTTGGAAAAGCCAATTAATGGCGGTTAAACAGGAGTGACAAATTGGGGTGAATTTTTTGAAAGACTATATCTACAGAATATCTTGGAAACGTAAAATGTTACAGACGTAAAGCGTGGGTGTAAATCTCCTGTAAATGTAAAGAAATATAGGTGATTTGTTTTTGGAAACTCCACTTAAGGGGAACTTAAAAGGGGTGAAATTTTAAAATGAGAATATTTACAGTATATCTAAAAAAACATAACATGTTACAGAAGTGAAAAATGGTATTTTTTATCTCTATTAAACATAAAGAAACGTGTACTTTTAGTTTTCGAAAATACCACTTGGTTGGAAAGGGGGGGGGCGGGTAAAAGTGACTGAAAATGGTGATGAATTCTTTTAATTTGGCTACTGATATCTCAAAAATGAAGATGTTACAGACGTGAAATTTGATATTTGCAATCTGCTTTAAAAGTAAAGAAACACGTATTCTCGGAAAATCCAATGAGGGGGGGGGGGGGGTGAGAGAATTGAAAAATTAATTGACTGAATTGTTTGTATGAGAATACATACATCTAATAAAAACTAAAGTTGTTACAGACGTGAAAATCCTTATTTGGACCTCCTTTAAAAACAAAGAAGGAAGCATTTTGGTGGGGAAACCATCTTGGAGGGCGGGAGTGTAAAGGAGTTGAATTCCTTTCATGAGGACACATAAATCGAAAACTGAAGAAGTTAGAGTCGTGATAATTGGTATTTAGAAGATCCTTTACTATTAAAGAAACAAGTATTATTTGCGGGAAAATTCACTTAAGGGGGGGGGGGATTATTGTGAAATGAAGTGAAAAAAAGTGAATTTTTTTTATGGGGATACTTATATCTCAAAACTGAAGGTAATAGACGTGAACATTGGTGTTTGGAATCTCTCTTAAACATAAAGAAACAAGCATTCTTTTAATTTTTTTTTTGGGGGGGGGGGGTTGGCGGTAAATAAACTTAACTTCGGTGGGGTGTAGAAGGAGGTGAGACAAATTTATTTTACTGTTATTAATGTACTTATAAGGATCCTCCATTGCTCAGGCGGCAGCGCGCTGGCCTCTCACAGCTGGGTTCCGTGGTTCAAATCCCGGTCACTCCATGTGGCATTCATGCTGGACAAAACAGAGGCGGGACAGGTTTTTCTCCAGATACTCCGCTTTTCCCTGTCATCAGCCATTCCAGCAACACATAATAATAATAATAATAATAATAATAATAATAATAATATTCCGGACCGTCGTCAAATGTGCGGACCGCGCTGGAAAAGGCTCCTGGACGGGTAATGACTAAGAATGCAGTCCGGCCGCGGGTTCAGTGCCGCCAAGGCACCCAATATGACACCACGCCGGATCTCCTGAAGGATTTTATCCATATTAAAAATATTATAGGAAAAGATGGCAAAGATTTACGGACCCAACTCACCGGCAGGAATACCTGAGCCTAGCCCGGGAAGTACGAAATCGATTGCTGGAAAGGAAGATTTAAAAGTGGGAGGAAACGTGCCGTAAAATCATAGAAAACCAGTCAGATCGGGAATTTTGGTGGATTCTCGCAGCAAACGAGTCAGATCGCGAATTTCGGCGGATTATATATCTAATACAATAAGCATTCAATTATACATTTCAGTATAATACCGTAGCGAAGCACGGGTATCTTGCTAGTGTCTTATAAAGAACAATGAGCCATCGCTTGAATTGTATGTATGTATGTATGTATGTATGTATGTATGTATGTATGCATGTATGTATGTGTCCGCCTCTGTGGTGTAGACGTTAGTGTGATTAGCCGCAACCCCCGGAGGCCCGGGTTCGATTCCTGGCTCTGCCACGAAATTTGAAAAGTGGTACGAGGGCTGGAACGATGTCCAGTCAGCCTCGGGAGGTCAACTGAGGTCAACCCTTTTGTCACTCCTGTTAACCCCCTATTCATCGGATTATTCAAAAAACACAAAAATACCTGTTTCCTTATTTTCAAAGGAGATTCCAAATACCAATTTTCATGTCTGTAACATCTTCAGTTTTTGAGATATAAGTCACCTCATAAAAGGTGTTCAACACTTTCCCCCCATTTTTCACCTCTCTTAATGGGATTTTCTGAAAAAAAATACGTTTTCCCTTATTTTTAAAGGAGATTCCAAATACCAATTTTTATGTCTGTAAACTTTTAAGTTTTTTAAATATAGATATCCTCATTTTGAAAATTCACCCCCTTAGCGACTGAATACCCAAAAATCCTCAGCGAGCACCTACATGTGAATATGAATGTATCTCCAAAATTTCATTTCTTTCTGTCCGGTAGTTTTGGCTCGGCGATGATGAATCAGTCAGTCAGTCAGTCAGTCAGTCAGTCAGTCAGTCAGTCAGTCAGTCAGTCAGTCAGTCAGGACAAGTTATTTTATATATGTATGTATGTATGTATGTATGTATGTATGTATGTATGTATGTATAACGCGTGAAAACGGCAGAGCATCCTTTTATGAAATTCGGCATAAATATCTTGCAATTCTGTTGACTTTGATACTGTGCTTACATGCAATGATGGTCAAAGTAGGACGGGGGCTAAAATCGAGTCGGAATAGTTTCTTGCTGAAATTTTGAAAACGGTCAGCTTTATTCTACAATGTTTCAAATAAAACTTATGTTAAACTGCATTTGCACAGTTTATATCATGCCAGGTATTTCATGCAATGAGCTAATTGTGAATATCCCGGGAATGTTATCGCCATAGGTTTCGAACTTGGCAATATTGTTGCAGTTGCAAATAAGAAACCCGTCAGTGACGGTGGGATCAGATAATATACAGACCACGGTTATTCCTGCTGATTACAAATACACACACCCCGGCTATTCAGGTTACCAGACAGACATCACACGTCCGAAGTGCATGTGCTTAGTAACGACCCGAGCCTGCTGAAAGATACAAGAACAACTCTAACATACACTCTATCAGCCAGTTCACCCCGGCTCACTTAGCAGTGAGTTAAATGGACTCGGAAATGTAAAAGTTGTACGTAGGCAGTCCGAAAGATTTCCATTGTAAAAGTACATTAAACTTGGTGGATGAGTGAAATGCCTTCTGCTGATGTACAGTAGTAGGTAAGAGGAATTAATCGCTCTACAGTACGAGAATTGTCTTCAGGATAGCCTCATCGGAGACTCCGAACAAACCTGGGGTTGAGAGCAATACGGGATGGATACTCGTCCAAAACTAACACCCAACATATTTCTCAAGCCAGCAAAGCACTTTTGTTATATTTTGGTTACCTATCTCGTGGAATTATGTATATGAAGTCCATCCGGTATCCTGCGCGATAGTGCTGTTATTAGTACAATTAGCATTTGTTACTAAATCGGCCGAGTATTGGAAAGGATGCGGCAGTGCCCTGAATGTCTTGTTTTGTCTTGTCTTATCTTGTCTTCTTGGATGTGATTCCTGAGTCCTCTCATTCCAGACTTTCAAATTAGTGGCAGTACTGAAATCGAAAACGGGTCAACCAATCGCCACGGAAGAGAGGTGAATAGGAAGCACGTAACACCTGTGTAACTGCGAGGACTGCGTAGCGTGAGGCTACGATAAGGGTACGTGCTGCAAGATTTAAAATAACCTACCAGCTCAGCATCTGCCCGACGCATTAGCTGAATGGTCAGCGTAGTGCTTGGTCTTCGATTCAGACAGCCACGGGTTCGATTTCCGGCCTGCTCAGGAATTTTAACTTTGTCCGGTTAATCCTTATAGTTCGGACACTAGGTGTTTGTGTTCATCTACATACACAGGATAATTCAGCTAATTCGTCCACCTCAAATAACTCGTGAACGGTTCAAGATACTGACATTCTGTTTTCACTTTCAGTAATGACACCAAGGGGCTCATAACAGGACTTACAATATTTTTCATGGCGTTAATATCTTCTGAGATAATAGTACAAACTTTGTTTTCTTAAATAGAACATTTTTTGGCAATTTGCTTTACGACGGACCGACACAGATAGGTCTTCTGGCGACGACGGGACAGGAAAGGCCTAGGAGTGAAAAGGAAGCTGCCGTGGCATTAATTAAGGTACAGCCCCAACATTATCCTGGTGTGAAAATGGGAAAGCACGGAAAACCATCTCCAGGGCTGCTGACAGTAGGGTTCGAACCCACTATCTCTCGGATGCAAGCTCACAGCTACCTGCCCCTAACCATACGCCCAACTCGCCCGGTTTAAAAAGAACTACACCGTTTTCTACACATAGCCTTAAACTAAAAATATTACAAATCCAGCACTGTGATTATTTTGTAAAATCGGACAAGTACTTTTCCAGAAAATATAATGTATCCAAACGTGCTTCATTTGCCTGCGAGGTGTTACCCTGTTCGATTCGCGCTACGTTTCTCGGTAATTAATTACGTTATGGAGACGAATTGTACAGAGTTTTATGAACCCCTTGGTACAATTTAAGAATTTGAATACAGAATGTCTATATGTTTAACGGATCAGAAGATATTTGAGGTGGACAACTAAGCTGAATAACCTTGTATATACCGGGTGGTACACCAGCCCCTTGCGATCCAGTTTTATGCATCCCTTCACATTTATACCATTCTGAAAGACATCCACCCCTCTTCCTAAACCGGGCTAATGTCGAGATGTGTGTTTACGGGCTAGAAGACAATAAATAATAATAATAATAATAATAATAATAATAATAATAATAATAATAATAATAATAATAATATTTACTTTACGTCCCACTAACTACTTTTTAAGGTCTTCGGAGACGCCGAGGTGCCGGAATTTAGTCCCGCAGGAGTTCTTTTACGTGCCAGTAAATCTACCGACACGGGGCTGTCGTATTTGAGCACCTTCAAATACCACCGGACTGAGCCAGGATCGAACCTGCCAAGTTGGAGTTAGAAGGCCAGCGCCTTAACCGTCTGAGCCACTCAGCCCGGCGGCTAGAAGACAGCAGGGATCGTGAGTGCTACTATTAGTTCATTGTGGGTATCTCGAATCGACCTGTAGAATAAGTACAGATACGCAGAACACGTACTTTAAAACAGGAGGCGGACGCACAGACCGGGAGCACGGTACTGTATAGACTGGGAAGTGGGCGCCGTAGGTGAAGTGTCGGCAAGTCTATATTTTGATCTAAATGCCTCTACTACTTTCCGCTTGCAATTAGCACCGTGAATTCCTCTGGTGTTACACCTTTTGCCATGGAATTATTATAAAATGAGTCTAAGAATCGCCTTCTTTTTTTTGCTAGTTGCTTTACGTCGCACCGACTCAAATAGGTCCTATGGCTAGGAGTGGGAAGGAATCGGCCGTAGCCTTAATTAAGGTACAGCCCCAGCATTTGCCTGGTGTGAAAATGGGAAACCACGGAAAACCATTTTCAGGGCTGCCGATAGTGGGGTTCGAACCTACTATCTCCCGAATACTGGATACTGGCCGCAATTAAGCGACTGCAGCTATCGAGCTCGGTGCATCGCCTTCTAGTACTCATTCTACTTCTTTTACTGTCCACGACTCAATTCATTATTCTCGTAGATAATATATCCTGTTCCATTCGCTTCACATAACCCCACTACTGAAGGCGGTTCGAAGTTCTCTCCAGTGTGTCAATTCCCAATTAAACTCTTATACATATTTTTGCTAGTGGTTTTACACGTCCAACCGACACAGATAGGTCTTATGGCGACGATGGGATAGGAAAGGCCTAGGAGTTGGAAGAAAGCGACCATGGCATGAATTGTTACAGCCCCAGCATTTGCTTGGTGTGAAAATGGGAAACCACGGAAAACCACCTTCAGGGCTGCCGACAGTGGGATTCGAACCCACTATCTCCCGGATGCAAGCTCACAGCCGCGCGCCCCTAACCGCACGGCCAACTCGCCCGGTCCTTATATTTTCATCATGAAAATGTTCCTCTCATTGTTCCCAAGTATTTGTGCTATAGGCCTTTAGTAACGGGAAGTGACAACGTTGGGGAGTAGGATAGCCTGTTTTTCCTCAACACATCATAAGCTGAGTTCATTTACCTCTTTCTCTGATAGCACTGATGCTGTAGCATAGTAAGGTTTGCATGTCTGTTCGACGTGGAGTGTTTCAACATTTATAGCGGTTTTCGCAACAACCATTGCTCGTAGGCTGTCGTGTCTTGGCGAACAACCGCATCAGTACAAGAGCGTATTACGAAAAGAGTCAACAATGTATTTTCCATCATTCGGTAGGCGACGCGGACCAGGTTCGCTTGATGTGGCGCTTGCTAATGATGATAGTGACCGAGTAATAACAGCCCCCATTCCCATATAGAAATGTTGGGTCCCGATGAGTAGCTCAGACAGTAGAACACTGGTCTTATGAGCTGAAGTTGGCGGTTTGATCCCGGTTGATGGTCTAAATAGATGAAATGGGCGTATGGCTTTTAGTGCCGGGAGTATCCGAGGACAAGTCCGGCTCGCCAGATGCAGGTCTTTTGATTTGACCCCAGTAGACGACCTGCGCGTTGTGATGAGGATGAAATGTTAATGAAGACGACACATACACCCATCCTCCATGCCAGCGAAATTAACCAATTATGGTTAAAATTCCCGACACTGCCGGGAATCGAACCCGGGACCCCTGTGACCAAAGGCCAGCACGCTAACCATTTAGCCATGGAGCCGGGTGGTTGATGGTCTGAGGCCGGGTAACTGCATCCTGCTGGCAGTGGCTGACAATGATGTGAAGTGAAGTCTTGTTTATTGAATTAGGGTTGTAACATCGATGGCTCTGTGTTCAAAATTGCGTCGGATGTTTTATGAGTATAATATTTCTCTGATCTATGGTTCGACTGGTTAGCCACAGGGATGTTTAATTCAGTTGATGTTACCGGCATCTGCGACACATCATGGCTGGTATGAATAGCAGTGTATATAACCTGCCCCAAGTGCGGATCATACATTTTTCGAAATTAAATTCGTTAATTTAGCACTGATTAACTATTTAATAGCACGAACAAAAAAACACTACGAAAATGAACTGGGCACACAAGATACCCGGCTCGCTGTGACTCACAAGCGCTAGGTAGGTACGTGTGTACACCTTGGCGAGCGAGGCACTACTGTATTTACTGCGCTGCGAGTTGATCGAATGCCGCTGTCTGTAAGTTTAGTTGATTTTGAATGTGTCTTTTTATTTGTATTATTTGCTTTACGTCGCACCGACACAAATAGGTCTTACGGCGACGATGAAATAGGAGAGGCCTAGGAGTGGGAAGGAAGCGGCCGTGGCACTAATTAAGGTACAGTCCCAGCATTTTCCTGGTGTGAAAATTGGAAACCGCGGAAAACCATCTTCGGGGATGCCGACGGTGGGGCTCGAGCCCACTATCTCCCGGATGCAAGCTCACACCCACTTCGTCATTCAACAACGTCTTCTTGATCACAAGCAGTTACAGAGAAATTGCTGTCATTCCGTTCTTCAATTTTTTTTCAATAAGCAAGAAGTTGAATACAAAACAAGTGATATGATAATAATAATAATAATAATAATAATAATAATAATAATAATAATAATAATAATAATAATCATACCCAAACCCGTGTCACTACAGCACTGATGGGCTTTGGCCTACCAAGCGACCAAAGGTCAGCCCGAAGGCCTCCAGATAATGGGGTGAAGCGTGGTCAGCGCGACGAATCCTCTCGGCCGTTAATCTTTACCGCTATCTCACCGTCAGACAGATCCTCAATTTTTTTCCAGATGGCCTTGGCCTAGCTCTCGGGCACAAATAAAAATAAGTGAAGACCTCATCAACAATCGAGCCCTGGACCTCCGGATAAGAGGCAGGATGGCAACTCCTAAACCGTGGAGTAATAATAATAATAATAATAATAATAATAATAATAATAATAATAATAATAATAATAATAATAATAATAATATGCAGCTTTCCAACTCTCCAGCTCATTAGCTGAATGGTCGGAGTAATGGCCTTTTGTCCAGAGAGACCCAGCTTCGATTCCCTGACGGACCGGAGATTTTAACTGAATTCGGTTAAATCCAATGGCTCGGAGATCGGGTATTTGTGTTCGTACCAACACAATCGTCTTCAAATTTACACAACGCATCACACTACCAACCACAAGGGAAACATGCAATAGTAATACATCCCCAAATGGATCCAAGCTATCGCCGATTCGAGACATCTCCTGGTTCGAATAACTCCAGAAAAAAAATAGCGCAACAGCCCCGAAGGGCCACGGCCTACCAAGCGACTGCTACTTAGCCCGAAGGCCTGCAGATAACGGGGTATCATGTGGTCAGCACGACGAATCTTCTCGGCCGCTATTCCTGGCTTTCTAGATTGGGGCCGCTATCTCACCATCAGATAGCTACTCAACTGTAATCACAAAGGCTGAGTGGACTTCTAATCAGCCGTCAGATTCAGGTAAAAGTCACTGACCTGGCCGGGAATCGAAACCGCGTCCTCCGAGTACGAGGCAGGCCCCCTTCACCGCGGGCCGAGAATAATATCACCAGTCACCCTCAAAATAGTTTTCTATGGTATTCCATTTCACTTCCAGCAAAATGCTAGGATAGTATTCGACAATAAACACTGACTTGTGTATCAACTGTGGCGATCAGTGACGGAAGAAACACTTCCACATCGAGGTTTGCCTCCCAAGCAAACGGAATGACGATGAAGAGAGCATTTGGTTCATACAACACGCACGGTTTAATAATATTGACATCCAGTATGACAAACGATTTAATTGTTCTTTTTATTGATATGCCAGAATAACTCATGCTATTGCATTCCTTCATGCTCCATTGTTAAATGCAATTCTACGAACGGTTCAGAGATGGTGTCATCCGTAGTCACGGACTCGACTCCGGACTCGAGTAGCACCGATTTCCTGACACAGGTCTAGACTCCAGTCAACTCCGTTGCTAGCCCAACTCTACTACTAAGGCCGTATTCGGTATCTTGCATCTGTGACTGAGGTAGGAACGTATACGCCCCCATGGGGACTTCCACTCTTTCAATGAGCATTACACGAAAATGAGACACATGTCAGCCTATGATGATAAGTGTGTAGCAACCTTCGTTGTACTCGGGCAATTCATTCATGGTGCCCATTTCATTTTTATGCCTTTGCTGGCAGGACCTAGTGTTTACAGTGCACCTTGTCTTCTGGTATGGGCTAGAGCAATTTTGTTACTTTCATTGATCTGTCTCTGTCTTATCCTTGGCTTTGACAATATGAAAGTGACTGAGGTATGAGCGATGCTAGTAATGCCATTCCTTGCGCAGCCAGTCCCTGGTATGAATGGTGTGAAAACGTTGCTCATAGGGTCGGTTGATGCATGCATTTCAGTGGGCTTGGCAGACTGATATGTAATAGCAACTTCTGGCTCGGTGATTAAAGCAACGGGGAACTACCTCACTCCTCATTTCCCTAGTACGCCTTTTCAGTGATGCCTAGGCCATCTATGACAGCTGATGCCAGAGCTGTTGAGGATCCAACCAGCCTTATGGCTGAAGACTGAACATACATACATACATACATACATACATACAAACAACTATTACTTAACTTTTATTTTTTAATGTAAATTTCCAATAGTTCTTATGATTCTCCGCCGTATTTTCAAGCGCCCTGATTGGGTGACGGGTGAGCTCTGCGCCACATATTTCGACTTTGTCCAGTTCTGCTCCCGCATGGCCTTGCTCATGCTAACCCTCTGTAGAGGGTGAGGGATTTAATCGACCATAGAATGTTCCTGTGGTGTTTGGTGGTGTGTAGTATTAAGTGTGAATGAAGGGGTATGTACTAATACAAGCATAAACACCCAGCCCTGAGACAGAGGAACTACCCAGACGCGGCTAAACTCGCTGGCCCAGCCAATAATCGAACCTGGGAACCACTCAACCGAACGGGGCTACATTGACCAATCCGTCAAGTAGCCCAGCACTTCATTTATATTATTATTATTGTTCACTTCACTGCGCTGCAATGAATTTAAACACATACGAATTTCTGCTTTCATCATGCTCAAAGTACAATAGTTGGTATACGGAGTCAGGGATACTTATTTGGATACTTGTAAGACACCTATATTTCTAAGGGAGAATGCTTTGTTAACGCAATATGAAGCAGAAGTTATGAAGTGAATGTTTAAGGCCACAGTCACACAGGCTTACCCTTCCAGCCTGCTGAGAGCCAAGTATTTATAAATGTTTTGGTGGTGGACTGAAGGGGACTTAAGTACTATAGATGTTGCACCAAGCGTCTGAATTTATAAATAATTACCAATCTTTAATACTAAACGTAATTCAACATGTGGAAACAGATCAACTCACCAATTTGGGAGGAATGCCTCGTTCAAGAATGTTGTATACGTTCTTACCTGGAACACACACAAAAATAAATACATTACTCGAAATCAGAATAAAATTCATTCTTAACGGCAAACTAAATACACACAGTTCAAAAAATTAGGGGAACATGTTTTGTAACGTCTGGTATGTGAACGTTAATTTTGTAGATGGGGTTCCAATGGTCGTACAGTATACCTTGAGACCTTAGCTACTCAGGATGTGTCAAATCGAAGCTATACTCCTCCTGCTGGCGTAGCCATCCATTAAACAGTCATGTGACCTCTCAGTACAAAGTGAATAGCGGTGCGTCCGTGTGTCGTTGTGAGGTACACAGATTACTGCGGTCATTTGTGCAAGTTGTACGCAAACCAGCTTATCCCATGAGACATCTTAACGAGGTTCAAGTCGCAAGGGCCGTCACGTTGATCCAGGGAGGATGAATTTTCCGTCGTGTTGCTGTGGACCTTAATGTCTCTCCATCAGTTATTCAACGCTTGTGGAATCGGTACAGTGAGACAGGCCAGTTTACAAGGAGGGTTGGACAAGGTCGTGAACGCATGACAGCCCCACAGGATGACCGATATCTGACCATCTGTGCGTTGCGGCGTCGTTCAGTAACTGCCAGAGAATTGCAACAAGATCTCAAGAGGGTCACTGGAGTCACGGTGTCTGACCAGACAGTAGAGAACAGGTTAAGAGAAGTGTCCTTACGACCCATGCGTCCTGTTTGAGTGCCTCGTTTAACGCAGCAACATCGCGTAGCTCGCCTTCTGTTTGCCTGTACCCACGTCAACTAGCAACTTCGCCAATGGAAACCTGTGTTGTTCACAGACGAGTCCAGATTTCCTCTGACACAGCGTGATGGACGTCAACGTGTATGGAGACGCCGTGGTGAGCAGTACATGCCAAATGTTGTCCAGGTAGGTGACCGATTTGGACAAAGTTCTGTGATGGTGTCGGGTGGCATCAGTATAGATGGCCGTACGGAACTTGTCGTCGTCCGTGGTAATCTTACCGCTGCGGGGTGCATCGAGCAGATACTGCTACAGCATGTGTTGGTTGCTGCATACGGTGTTGACCCTAAATTCGTACTCATGCACGACAATGCCAGGGCTCACGTAGTGCGCATCACCAGAGCTATCTTGCGAGAAATGGAAATTCAAGAGATGGAATGGCCATCAGTGAGTCCCGACCTTAAAACCCATCGAGCATGTGTGGGATATGCTTGACAGAAGTGTTCGCGGGCGTCCTGTTTCAACTCAGACTGTCCAAGACCTCGAACAGGCTCTCATTGAAGAGTGTAACCTGATACCGCAACGTGACCTCCGTGGACTTATAGGGAGGATACCACGTAGGTGCCAAGCTGTGATAAATACTCGTGGAAGACACACTCCATACTGAAGCTCTCCAACTGTGATAAAAATCCACTCTGGAGGACTGTTACCACTTTGTATTCGCCGTTATTTGGACATTTCCGTTTGTGTTTAGAATATGAACGCAAATCCATCGATGTTCTTTTGTATACTTCAACGGTAAAGAATAAACGTTTAGTTGGTAATATAACTGGGTGTGAGGTATTGTTTTGTGGAGCATGGCATACGTTCAAAAACACGTTCCTCTAAATTTTTTGAACTGTGTATATTTGTGCAGAAACAATGTACTGCAAGGACGATGAACTCGATATCTGGTGCCTTATACCAAAATAATAACAGCAATCCCCGTCATCAAAATCGTTTCTCGCTGCCAGAAGTCGATTATTGAGATTTGTAGGTGACGCCAAACAAATGTCAATTAGCATATCTATATGACAATATCAGAAAAAAAATTATTATAAGCCATATTATTAATACACACATACATCTACATTATATAGAATGTTATGCCTTTCAGTGTTCAGTCCGCAAGCCTCTGTGCCTTTATTAAACATCTCCACAATTCTATATTTATAACTAGCTGTGCGACCTCGTTTAGCTCCATACCTCTTATCTCTAAATCATCAGAAACTGAGTCAACTGGTCATCTTCATCTGCCTCTACTACTTCTCTCACCTTCCAAGATCGAGTCCACAATTGTCCTGGGCAACCTCTCTCCTCCATTCGCCTCATATGGCCCCCACCACCGACGCCAGTTTATGCGTACAGCTTCATACATCTTAGTTCATTCCTAACAGCCATTATCGTCTCATTCGGAGTACCATCCTGTCATTGGTCCCCCTGTTCCCACCAGCGATCTTTCTCGCTTTTTTCATGTCTATTGCTTATAAAATACGAATAATTTAACCCGAGTCCACCGAGTTTTCACTCCAGTAAAGAAACGTTTCTCTGACAACAGACCGGTGTAAACATACTTTCGTCTGGGAGCTGACATCTTTCTTACAGAATACGGTTGATCGCAACCGCGAGCTCACTGCCATAGCTTTCCTGCACCTTGATTGTCTTCTTCTTCTTCTTTTTCTAACACTTTTCCCAAATCTGTGGGGTTGCGTGTGTGAACTGTGTCGCACATGTGGATATGGCCCTGTTTTACGGCCGGATGCCCTTTCTGACGCCAACCCTGTATGGAGGGAATGTAATCACTATTGCGTTTTACTGTGGTTGTTGGTAGTGTAATGTGTTGTCTGAATATGAAGAGGAACGTGTTGGGACAAACACAAACACCCAGTCCCCGGGCCAGAAGAATTAATCAGAGGCGATTAAAATCCCCTATCCAGCCGGGAATTGAATCCGAGACCCACTGAACAGAAGGCCCCATGCTGAACATTCAGCCAATGAGTTGGACTGCACCTTGATTCAGTATCGCTCAGTATACTACCACCCTGGGAGAATACACATCCTAAATGCATGTAAGCTATGAATAAAAAAAGGAGAAAGAATCTAGCCTCGTATAACCCCTGTAAGTACCTTGAACTATGAACTCATTCTACCGTCATATCTCACTGCAGCCCAATTGACAACATAAATGCCTTTAATTGTTTTTTATAATCTACCATTAATCCCATAATCCCTCAGTGCGGCCAACATCATTTCCCTCGGTACTCTGTCATGTTTTCCCTAAATCTACGAAACATAAACGTAACTGTCTATTCCTCTCGTAGAATTTTGCAATTACCAAGCGCATACTGAAAATCTGACCCTGGCAGCCCCTCTGTGGTTTGAGACCGCACAGGTTTTCATCCAAACATTGATCGCACCCTCCCTTCTAAAATACCAGCAAACAACCTGCCTTGTATACTGATCAATGAAATACCTCGATAGATGTTGTAATCTTTTCTGTTCCCTTGTTTACAGATAGGTTCAATAGATTTCTCTTTTAATACAGCGATTCTCCAAACCACATGATGAAAAACCTTTTATGGTTTGTGTTATAAAAAGGGCTCTATATCAACCGTTTTTACATTTTATTACGTCTCACCGACACAGGTACATGTTATGACGACGATGGGATAGGAAATGGCTAGGCGTAGGAACGAAGGAACCGTGGTCTTAATTAAGGTACAGCCCCAGCATTTGCCTGGTGTAAAAATGGGGAAACCACAAAAATCTTCAGGGCTGTCGGCAGTGGGATTCGAACCCCCTATCTCCCAAATGCAAGCTGATAACTACGTGACCCAAACCGCTCAACCACTCGCTCGGTACTCGACAATTCTGATTCAGTGTATTCGGGTTATAAGCCTGCTTTATATTTTATTTCAGCAACAAACGCAATATGTTTCCAGGGAATTACACTGCTTGCCGTTAAAACTGCAGCATCAAGAAGGACGTGATCCATCACAACCAGCTTTATTGGACAGAAAACCGATCATACACAGGAGACATTATTAGTCTTGCAGCTCGGTACGACGTACAGAACATGGGGAAATGGCTCCACAACAGGCGGCAATAACCGCTGTTACATGACCCGGCACTGAGGGGAAGAGAGTTTGGATTTCCGTATGGGGTATCTCCACGCATGTTACTTCGATGCGTGCTCAAAATTCACCCGTTGTGGCAGTGGATGTCTCGTTGCAGGCCAGTCGTCGTCCGCCCATGGATTTCATGATTTCGATGGGTGAGAGATCCGGTGAACGCGCAGAACAAGGAAGCAACGTGACATGGTAATCCAGGAAACGTCAGAAGATTGGTGCCACACGCGGTCACGTACGTTTTCCTGCTGGTACAGGAATATAGAGATCAGAAAAAGGTTCCAACACCTCCGCAGTCTATATTGCTGACCAGTATACAAGCGATGCGGACTAGGCGCGAGCAGGACTGGAATCCGATGCCACATCATACCATAATTCCATGTGCCAGACCGGTATGACGGTGACGAGATGTGTGCCACCAGATAAGGATACGCCCATAGTTGAACTGCAATCAGAAGCTCGATTCGTCGGAGAAGACGATGCCATACCATTTACACTCCAGGCCCAAACTTCCACGCACCATTGCAGCCTACCGGGCGAGTTGGCCGTGCGGTTAGGGGCGCGCAGCTGTGAGCTTGCATCCGGGAGATAGTGGGTTCGAACCCCACTGTCGGCAGCCCAGAATATGGTTTTCTGCGGTTTCCCATTTTCACACCAGGAAAATGCTGGGGTTGTACCTTAATTAAGGCCACGGCCACCTCCTTCCTACTCGTAGCCATTTCGTATCCCATTGTCGCCATAAGACCTATATGTGTCGGTGCGAAGTAAAACCAATACCAAAAAAACCATTGCAGCCGCAGCGAACGGTGATTGGCAACCACAGTAATGGGCACCTTGTCAACATTCCCTACACTTGCAAACGGTGACGAATAGTATATATGTGGACACAGACTGAAGTGCCACATGCATGAAATCCTGAGCGAGGGTGTTTAATGGAGCTGTACGGTACGGAATCGCGCACAAAATGATTATCCTTGCGCTCGCTGATGCGACGGATACGCTGGCCTCAAGCATGTAACTCAGTCCGGCCCTCCTTGACTCACTGATACCATACCCGCTTCACCATGGTTGCATTTCTTCCAGTACGAGAACCAATTTCGCGCAACGACAATTCACAGCCCCGAAAGGTGAAAACCTGTTAGTATACGAAGGTTGGGGCAAAAGACATCGCCACTTGCAGATATATGAGCAGATCACGAACTTCTACTGGTCGCATGGAAGCTATGCAGGCATAGTATGTATTCACAACAAAAGATGGATCTTTGATGGCTGGTAGTAGCACAGAGAGCGCCGTGAATTCAGTTTTGTGGCGAGCGTCGTGCGAGATGGATGTATCACATGTTGAGCAGCGCGCATACATCGAAAGAGCTGTTCTCCAGGGGAGAAATTCGAGGAGAGTTCACAGTAAATTGGTGGAACCACTTGGGAATAATGCCATCCCATACCGTACAGTTGCATGGTAGGTAGGAAAGTTTCAGCAAGGACGTGTGGCAACTGGTGATCAGCAACGCACGGGTCGACCTGTCAGTGTGCGGACCGACGTTGCACGTGTTGTCATCGAGCAGCTCCTGGAGGAATACAGACGATGGACGAGAGGGCAAGTAGCATCGAGAAACGCACCATCCACAAAATATTGCGGACAGAGCTGCAACTGCGCAAAATCGCATCGTAGTGGGTACCGCATGCACTGACGGAAGTTCAGCGTGGATGCGATATGAAACATGCTCCGACCAACTAGCACGCTAACAACAGGACAGCGACCACTTCCTGTAACGAATAATCACCATCGATGAATTCTGGACCATGGCATACGAACCGAAACTCAAACGTCAGTCCGTGGTGTTGCAACATGCCGGACCACCAAGGCGGCAGAAGTTCCGTCAGAATCCTTCACCCGTGAAATTGATAGTGATCGTCGCGTATGACGTCATGGGTGTCATTATGTTGCACTTCATTCCACATGGCAGAACAGTGAACGCAGAGTACTATAGTGACTTCCTGGTGCAACAGGTACAACGTGGCGTTCGGGGGAAACATCCGGATTTTGTGGAAATACTGCACGACAACGCAAAACCTCTACTTATACGCCGCTTTTCAAAGTCGCCATTGGCGTGAGTACGGCGGCAACTGCGGCGCTGGGGGTGAGAAGAATAGGAGCACCCGCCATACTGTCCTGACCTTTCGCCCTGTGACTTTCATATCGTACGAAATGTAACGGAACCACTACGTGGTAGGCGGTTTGCGACACAAGAGGGCATTGCCACGCTGTGCGACAACAAATGACCCATTCACACATGGTGCACCAAATGGTGACGCAGATGGTATTCAGTGCCTCCCACATCGTTGGCACCGTGTGGTGAACGTTGCAAGGGACTGACTACCTCGAGGGCCTTTAGACCCAGTTTTGTCATGTCAACTGCATGAGTGCTGTGCTGTAATGTAGCAGGTGTGCTGGCTGTAATTATTTTGCAGCATGAAATCAGTATTATCCTGTACACTGCCGTAATAAATTTGTGAGGCACAATGTTCGCGTGTTCTTCAATGTCCACACATGTAGTTCCCACTTCGTCCTTTCATCTGTATATGTCGCATTTTCAAACCGTGTTGGTATGTGCAAGGCACAAAATTGTTGTACGTCATCATGCTAACTCAGTCTGTACACATTAAGGGTGGGGAAACATGATGCCACTACCTCTCAACAGACAGACAGACAGACAGACAGACAGACAGACCACAGCCCTTCAGCACATGGGACCTTGAATAAAATTTTCGACATATTTTAAATTGAGCTGCACAGATGTGGTGAAATTGGTGGTACGTTTTGAACGGAATCGAACTGGTCAGAATTGTACATGCGCTCCTCTCAACCGCTTCCCGACCTCTACTTATATACAGCTTTTCAATGTCGCCATTGCCGCACATGCTGCGTCACTTGGCTGAACAACTAACCACGTCAATGTCCTATCTTGCTCTATGCTTGCTCCCAATATGGAGTCCGTCAGCTGCGTACTTCTTGGTGTTGCAATTTTAATGGCCGGAGAATTATGGGATCAATAACAGTAAACATATGTCCTCTCCTTAAACAGCTGTGGACTGTGTGTGGGCTTGTCGATGGTGCGTACGTACAGTCTGTTAGATAGAAGAGGAACTGTTTGGACAGTTCCTGTGAAGAACTGTGCTTTGATAGCAGATGATGATTTTTATTACTGAACACACCACCACGGCCTGAATTTCTCATAATAAGTTTCATTTAAAAGAGCCACACCGGAAAGGCAGCACGCAATTTTCTAGTTTCGCCTTGAGGTCCTTGTGAGTAAACATAGGTCCGTGCAATGTTATCTGAAGCGACATTGTTCTGATCAGCCAATCACAATGCGATAGATATCAGTGAATTTCTCAATAACGTCCAGTCATTATGGGATTTTTCATACTTGTGGCTTTTGAACTTCAGTTTCCCACTCCTTCTAAATGATTAGTACCAACTAAATAGCATTTTTATCAGCAGTTTTCAGTATTTCACGGAAACTGCAACATTCAGGTCTACCATCTCAACCAAAAGTTACTCCAGGCCCACTATTCCACGCACTAATGCAACCGCTATAACTATTATTATTCCATAAATTCAGTATGGATGAAAGAGATATAGTTGTACACAAATTGCGTTTTTGGAAATGACATCCAATGACTCATCTCAGCAATCATGAAGGCTGTTTGAACTTTTATGCTGTTGTGTTGTACAGTACAGTATTGCTTTCTCCGCTACGGAAACGGTTTGCCGGTGTATATTAGAAACCTAACCGCTGGGTTTTATTTCTAGGCTCAACGCAGACGTCACACCTACTCCTCACCAATCTACCAACATTTCTTAATATTTCTATTATAGCAAGGCACTTTCTTTACTCCCAAGTTTGCGGGCTGAGTGGCTCAGACGGCAGGGGCACTGGCATTCTGAACCCAACTTGGCAGGTTCGATCCTAGTTCAGTCCGATGGTATTTCAAGGTACTCAAATATATCAGCCTCGGTTCCGTAGATTTACTGGCACATAAAAGAACCCCTGTGGGATTAAACTCCGGCACATCAGCCTTTCCGAAAACCGTAACAAAGTACGGGCCATGAAAGCATCCATGTTAACGTAACAAAAGTAGTTAGTGGGACGTAAGGCAAATAATATTATTTATTATTATTATTACTCCCAGGAAGTCTGGAACATGTGCCATTCTCGATGAACAGTTTACTACGATCTGTGTGGGATCCATATTATCTTGCGATAAATGTGTTTTTAAAGTCATTTCTTCATTATATTGCTAGGTACTGCTTTCACATTTATTAATTTTGAATATTAGTGCTATTATTACACAGTAATACATTTTCGAAAGGTGAGTCATCCACTGAACCTTAAGGAAACAACCACCTTAGAAAGAGATTACTGACACCGCACGACTCTTAGTGAAGACTTCACTAATCTTTGCTTTGACTAAATAAAATTAGACTAGACTGGCATTTCACTCACGTTACTTTTAGGGTGTTATCGCCAGACTCGTGCAGCTTGCTGAGTAGCGTCAGGCATCCATTAGAGCGATGTTCTCCCCACCACGCAACTGTTAATGCGACTATTTTAGTCCGCTTGTTCTCTCATTATGTATAATAAATGTGATCGACCTGAGGCTGACAGAATGGCTGGACGATGTCCAGTGTGAGAATCATCCCGACCAGAATTCGCAATGCTAAAGAAACTAAACATTTTGTTTTTAAGTAAGAAAATCATCAGTTCACAAGAAAATAATCTCAGTATGTTCGTTATCACTGCAGAATTTCAAGTTACACTTTGCGAAAAGTCTATGTTGAATGAAACCCAGAATAGATTTATGCACCGGCAGCCCTGATAACGGGTTTTCGCGGTTTCCCATTTTACACTAGGCAAATGCTGAGGTTGTACCGTAATCAACTGCACGGACGTTCCTTCCTACTTCTAGTCCTTTCATATCCCGTCATCGCCGTAAGGTCTATCCTTGTCTGTGCGACGTAAAGTAAACAGTAAAGCAAAAATATTTTGGCACCAAAGGGAACGCCAGGGGCCGATGACCTTCGATGTTAGGCCCCTTTAAACAACAAATATCATCATCATCACCATCAGGACTAGCTTTTCCGTGATTGCAACTGGCTATACGTCGCACCGACACAGACAGGTCTTTATGGCGACGATGGGATAGGAATGGTCTAGGGATGTTGGAGGAGGCGGCCGTGGTCTTCCTACAAATTAAATTAAATAAAGTGATCGAAGACGGAAGAAAAGTACAACCCATTGTCTGATAGACTGTTATGATAGAAGAAGACGAAACAATTCATCATAATAATTAACGTTGGCCAGGAGTAGTATAGCGTCATTGCAGTGTGTATGTGTGTGGAATATATTAACCCACGGGCGTACTTTTACCTAACCACTTGTCTGTTGATATCCTATCCTGTTTCTGAAATGTAAATTGTCATACCGTCCCTTCATACGCTCACATCCTGTGTTTTCGGTTACATGCTCAAATTCCGGCATAATCCACTGATATATAAAAGGGCGTAAGAAGATTCACTAGAAGACGAAGGATCTCATTTCTAGGAAACATTCCAGTACTTCAGCGAGTCCAATAACCGCCAAGCGCACCAGAGACGTTAAACGCAGAACACAATATAATGAATTTATGTTGAAAATCAGGCTACAACGAGAAAATAGATTTTGGGTTCAAAATCGTTATAGGGGACAGATGAGGTTACAGTATTTACATAATTATTTTCCATACTATACAACAGCCATTTACTGAGAAATATACACTGCCAAGGTGATCTTCGGTTGAATGGAAAACATGTAATCTGTTTGGCTTAACACTGAAGATCTGCACGTCGAGACAAGAGTAATGTAAAAGGGTTGAAAAAGAGACTGGTATTTTCAACATAAAATTCGGGAAGGACTAAGTAAATGGCAAGAACGAAATGCATCATTCGGAAAGGGTGACCACAGCAAGTACTAAATCCTTACGCTGTCCGAGGATGGACGTATAGCAACAGAACCACAGCGTACCCACCTGAATAGTAGTGAGGTGGCTACTCCTTGTCTGTCCTGTACGAAGCTCTTCCTATCCCGAGAAACATATCTTCCCTACTCAGCATTCAGACCTTCCTTCTTGTACAGAGAAGAAAATCTGAATAGCTATACGTTAAGACATGCAAGTTACATCTGAGATTGGGGTGGATACCCTCGAACCATGTGACCTTGCCGCGGTGGGGAGGCTTGCGTGTCCCAATGATGCAGATAGCCGAGCCGCAGGTGCTACCATATCGGATGGGTATCTGTTGAGAGGAGCCTCCGTGGCTCACACGGCAGCGCGTCGGCCTCTCACCGCTGGATACCGTGGTTCAAATCCCGGTCACTCCATGTGAGGTTTGTGCTGGACAAAGCGGAGGCGGGACAAGTTTTTCTCCGGGTTCTCCGGTTTTCTCTGTCATCTTTCATTCCAGCAACACTCTCCATTCTCATTTCATATCATCTATCATTCATTAATAAATCACTTTGGGAGTGGCGACCCCATCGTTCTAACAGCCTATATCTGTTTCATTCATTACATCCCTGACCCGGTCAATGACTGGAAAACAGGTTGTCGGTTTTCATTTTCATCTGTTGAGAGACCAGACTAACGATTGGTTCATCGAAAGGGGGGTAGCAGCCTTTCGGTCGTTGCTAGGGCGGCAGTCTAGATGATTGACTGATGCGGCCTTGTAATAATACTCAACATGGCTTAGCTGTGTTGATACTGCTACACGGCTGAAAGCAACGGGAAACTACAGCCGTAACTACCTCCCGAGGACATGCAGCTCTCTCTGTATGAATGATGTACTGATGATGGCTTCCTCCCGGGTAAAATATTCCGGAGGTAAACTAGTCCCCCATTCGGATCTCCGAGTGGGGACTACACGAGAGGGGGCGATCATCAGGAAGAACGATACTGACATTCTGCGAGTCGGAGCGTGGAATGTTAGAAGTTTGAATCGTTGTGGTACATTAGAGAATCTGAAAAGGGAGATGGATAGGCTAAAGTTAGATGTAGTTGGTATAAGTGAAGTACGTTGGCAGGAAGAACAAGATTTTTGGTCAGGCGACTACCGAATTATCAACACAAAATCAAACAGGGGAAATGCAGGAGTTGGTTTAATAATGAATAAGAAAATAGGGTAGCGGGTAAGCTACTACGACCAGCATAGTGAAAGAATTATTGTCGTCAGGATAGACACCAAACCAATGCCAACCACAATAGTGCAGGTCTATATGCCTACTAGTTCAGCGGATGATGAAGAAATCGAAAGAATATATGAGGAGATAGAAGATTTAATACAATATGTAAAAGGTGACGAGAATCTAATTGTGATGGGGGACTGGAATGCAGTGCTAGGCCAAGGAAGAGAAGGTAATACAGTAGGAGAATTTGGATTGGGACAAAGGAACGAAAGAGGAAGTCGGCTGGTTGAATTCTGCACTGATCATAAATTAGTCCTTGCCAATACTTGGTTCAAACACCACAAACGATGGCTGTATACGTGGACGAGACCTGGAGACACTGGAAGGTATCAAATAGACTTCATTATGATTAGGCAGAGATTCAGAAACCAGATGTTGGATTGCAAAACTTTTCCACGAGCAGACGCGGACTCTGACCACAACTTGTTGGTCATGAAATGCAATCTGAAGTTGAAGAAATTGAAGAAAGGAAATAATGCAAAAAGATGGGATCTAGACAAGTTGAAAGGAAAGGGTGTGTGGGATTGTTTCAAGGAACATGTTGCACAAGGACTAAATGAAAAGGCTGAAGGAAACACTAAAGAGGAAGAGTGGAGAGTCATGAAAAACGAAGTCAGTAGGGCTGCTGAAGAAATGTTAGGAAGGAAGAAAAGATCAACTAAGAATCAGTGGATAACTCAGGAGATACTAGACCTGATTGATGAACGACGAAAATACAAGAATGCTAGAAATAAAGAGGGCAGAAAAGAATACAGGCGATTAAAGAATCAAGTGGATAGAAAGTGCAAGGTAGCTAAGGAAGAATGGCTGAAAGAGAAGTGTAAGGATGTCGAAGGCTGTATGGTCCTGGGAAAGGTAGATGCTGCATACAGGAAAATCAAGGAAACCTTTGGAGAAAAGAAATCTAGATGTATGAATATTAAGAGCTCAGATGGAAAGCCACTTCTAGGGAAAGAAGACAAAGCAGAAAGGTGGCAGGAGCATATCCAACAGTTGTATGAAGGTAAAGATGTAGATAATTTGGTTCTGGAACATGAAGAGGCTGATGATGCTGATGAAATGGGAGACCCAATTTTGAGGTCAGAGTTTGACAGAGCTGTGAGTGACCTCAATAGGAACAAGGCACCTGGAATTGATGACATTCCCTCTGAATTACTGACTGCCTTAGGAGAAACCAGCATGGCAAAGTTATTTCATTTAGTGTGCAAGATGTATGGGACCGGAGAAGTCCCATCCGATTTTCGGCAGAATGTTGTTATACCTATTCCCAAGAAAGCCTGTGCTGACAGGTGTGAAAACTACCGCACCATTAGTTTAGTATCTCATGCCTGAAAAATTTTAACACGTATTATTTACAGAAGAATGGAAAAAGAAGTTGAAGCTGAGTTGGGAGAAGATCAATTTGGCTTCAGAAGAAATGTAGGGACACGTGAAGCAATCCTGACTTTACGTCTGATCTTAGAGGATCGAATCAAGAAGGACAAGCCCACGTATATGGCATTCGTAGATCTAGAAAAGGCATTCGATAATGTTGATTGGACCAAGCTATTTCTGATTCTGAAGATGATAGGGATCAGATACCGAGAACGAAGAATCATCTACAATCTGTATAAAAATCAATCTGCAGTGATAAGAATCGAGAGCTTCGAAAAAGAAGCAGCAATCCAGAAGGGAGTGAGGCAAGGCTGCAGTTTGTCCCCCCTCCTTTTCAATGTTTACATAGAACAGGCAGTAAAGGAAATCAAAGAGAAATTTGGAAAGGGAATCTCAATCCAAGGAGAGGTAATCAAAACCTTGAGGTTTGCCGATGATATTGTTATTTTATCTGAGACTGCAGAAGATCTCGAGAAGTTGCTGAATGGTATGGATGAAGTCTTGGGTAAGGAGTACAAGATGAAAATAAATAAGTCCAAAACAAAAGTAATGGAGTGCAGTCGAACGAAGGCAGGTGATGCAGGAAATATTAGATTAGGAAATGAAGTCTTAAAGGAAGTAGATGAATATTGTTACTTGGGTAGTAAAATAACTAACGATGGCAGAAGTAAGGAGGACATAAAATGCAGACTAGCACAAGCAAGGAAGGGCTTTCTTAAGAAAAGAAATTTGCTCACTTCAAACATTGATATCGGAATTAGAAAGATGTTTTTGAAGACTTTCGTGTGGAGCGTGGCATTGTATGGAAGTGAAACATGGACGATAACTAGCTCAGAAAGAAAGAGAATAGAAGCTTTTGAAATGTGGTGTTACAGAAGAATGCTGAAGGTGAGATGGATAGATCGAATCACGAATGAAGAGATACTGAATCGAATTGGTGAGAGGAGATCAATTTGGCTAAATTTGACGAGAAGAAGAGATAGAATGATAGGAAACATCTTAAGACACCCAGGACTTGTTCAGTTGGTTTTTGAAGGAAGTGTAGGTGGTATGAACGGTAGGGGTAGACCAAGGTATGAATATGACAAGCAGATTAGAGCAGATGTAGGATGCAATAGT
This sequence comes from Anabrus simplex, assembly GCF_040414725.1. Taxonomy (NCBI): domain Eukaryota; kingdom Metazoa; phylum Arthropoda; class Insecta; order Orthoptera; family Tettigoniidae; genus Anabrus; species Anabrus simplex. The sequence continues at coordinate 890,446,422 of NC_090266.1, forward strand.
TACGTAGAAATGAAAAGGTTAGCACAGGATAGGGTTGCATGGAAAGCTGCATCAAACCAGTCTATGGACTGATGACTCAAACAACAACACAACCCTCGAACTCCTATATACTAGAAAACCATTGAACAAAAGGTATCCGTAGACTACTTAAGACAGATCGTTAAAGTTAGAAACTGAACCAGAGAGAGTGTGTGTGTGTGTCCATGACTTTAAATGATAGTGTTACTGGTTGTGCATCTTTTGTTATTATTCATTCATGCATTGTACATGAGGCATATTTGATTATCAGTTCCGTGTAGTTATGAATGTGTAAACCATCCAGGAGGTGTCGTAGCCGAATGACATCCGTCACTTCTCACAAAATCTCAAATCCCGACCAATGCATATGGGATGTAAAAAATATGAAAAGTCACGTCCCGACAGTTTGGATTTCATGTAAGAATATAAATCCTTAGCTATAACCACGAGATCAAGAGTAATAAAATATCCAAAGCTTGTTTTCAATGCTTCCTATATAAACTGTCTGATAAACAGCTGTGGTCTGTGACGTGTGAGACGATAATTATCTGAGCCTAGGCTCTGGGTAGGTGCCCTGGAGCTGAAATATGAACTCTCCAAGAACGATCGAGGGGAGTGTGTATTGTATACAGGGGGGGGGGGGGGGGGGCAGTAACACTCATGACTAATTTACACGATGCCTGTCAGCGTGCCAGCTGAGGTTATTATTCGGTCGAGGCTAGCGAGGGTAATGTATAAACAACTACGGCCTGACGCTGAACTATTCAGTGTGCCAGTAGCTGTCCAGGCCGGAGAAATTAAACATGTTTCAACTGACTGACAACTCGATCTCGAATTTCGATTTCGAACCCACTTCTACTCAGTCGACCTCCCGAGGCTGAGTGGACCCCGTTCCAGCCCTCTTAAGACTTTTCAAATGTCGTGGCAGAGCCGGGAATCGAACCCGCGCCTCCGGGGGTGGCAGCTAATCGCGCTAACCACTACACCACAGAGGCGGACATGTTATCTTTTACTAGCTTATTATGCTCATCAAATTTCTTTCTGTAAGCTGTACTCAAACAGAACTCTCTACTGGACCTTCCAAACTGAATCATATCGGCAACAGCGATGATGTGTGCTTGAGACACCTCATGGCGTCTCTTTAAAACTCTGAAACTATCTAAATTGTCCACACCGTCTTTATCCAGAGCATTATTTTCTGAGGAAAACATGGCCAACAGTACAGTTTATTCATTTTTGCACAACCACATAACCAGTCCAGATTTATATACAAGGAGTCATGAAAATATCGTACTGTACTTTTCGATCCCTTAATAAATTTTTAAGAGAAAGCATGGGTATACCTTTTTCAATAATGCTTTTTTTCTTAAAAAGTTCTTAACGAAACTGGCGTGTTCATTATGCTGTGTATTATACACAGGTGGAAGCGACAGCACTCATGTTAATGTTTAATACGTTGTGCATTCCTATAGGCTATCCTTACCTAACATAGTCCGACTCTTTGGCTGAATGGTCAGCGTACTGGCCTTTGGTTCAGAGGGTCCAGGGTTCGATTCCCGGCCGGATCGGAGATTTTAACCTTCATTGGTTAATTCCAATGGCCCAAGGGCTGGGGTTTGTGCTGTCCCCAACATCCCTGCAACTCACACACCACACATAACACTATCCTCCATCACAATAACACGCAGTTACCTACACATGGCAGATGCCGCCCTTCTCATTGGAGGGTCTGCCTTACAAGGGCTGCACTCGGCTAGAAATAGCCACACGAAATTATTATTATTATTATTATTATTATTATTATTATTATTATTATTATTATTATTATTATTATACTTAACATAAATTAAATGTAAATTCACACTTATAACAAGAGAAGACATATCGTATTATAAGATAAAACAATAACACAGTAATATAACAATGTACTGTTGAGCGCGGCGGAACGAACGGACGGAACAGCTCAGCGGATTCGATCCTGCTTTAAATCAGTGCATTTGAGGATGTTTAAAAGTTAAATCTCCCAGTCTTTGGCTTCGGTACATTAAAGAATTCCTGCGGGATACAATGTTTATATCAGGGTATCATTTAACATTTACCACCACTGGAGGATCATAAAATAAATAACATGTAGCTTTCAACAGAGTTTGCACTGGTTGTGCATTGCACTCAGAATTACGAACAAGCGCGCGAGGTCGACAATGGAAAATACTGGTACTATATTTTACGCTAATAACTGGAAAAGTACATGGTATCCTAGAATCTCTTAAAACAAAAAATATTGACAGAAATGTATGAAGCGTCTGTCAAACACCTAGCCCCCGAACCAGGGAAATTAATCAAATGTAGTTAAAATCTCCGATTTAGCCGGGAACTGAACCCGGAGCCCTATGAAGCGAAGGTTTCTACGCTAACCATTCAGCGAAGGAACGGGATTATTTACTATTATTTTAAGTGTATAAATAAAATCATTATACTTGTATCTGAAAGCGAATATAAGGCGCAGCCTATACCACGTTTTAGCTCCCCATATTTCGAAGGATAGATTCCCCTTATTTACAGAAATACACGCCTTTCGTTCGCCGAGACGTGCAGATTAAACCCTGATATCTATAAATTATTATAATGGTTAATATTGTTTTTATACTTTTTTGATTACAAGAATGGCCTTTGGTTAGACACCATTTGGCCAGCTGGTTTTAATATTGTTATAAGGGTAAAGTTTCGACAACGGCCCTATAATCAAGATGAATGTACAGTATGTGTGCAAGCGGCCAATATTAAATAGTGATCACTTTAGTAAACATTAAAAAATGCACTAACATGGATGGCATTCAAAAATTGAGTGGATAACCTGACCAAGTGATCACACAGGCTATATAAGCTAATTGTGGATGATCGATTATTTCGTAATTATATTACTTTTGAAGGGAGGCTATGTTACCGATGCTGAATCTCTTTTGGTGGCCCACCCAGACATTCTCAGGTAGTTGTACGCATGCGTGACCGAATTGTGCATTAAATATAAGCGCGTATATTGTTACACGGATCGATAGCACAGCAGTGACCATTGGTGCTCGTAGCTGGCGGGTTACAGCCATACTTGGTTTTCAGCCAACAATCTGTACCAGACGTCGCAAGATTGTTCGCAGGTGCAGGAAAGAGTTTCTCGTTAACACTACGCCATAACTGCACATGGTCGTCAAATGCTATATTGTACGCCGCCGCCTAGGAGTAAGCTGAGCGTTCAACTTCGGGACATGGATATTTATGGGCAGATTTTTTCCAGGTGGTTTTAACGTCGCATTTGGTCATGCAAGTATTTGTCGACGAAGGGATAGGAAAGGGAAGAAAACGATAAGGAAGCGACTGTGGCATTAATTAATTAATTAATTAAGGTACAGCCTCAGCATTTACCTGGTGTAAAAATGGGAGAGCACGGAAAATCATCTTCAGGTCTACCGAGAGCGGGCTTCGAATCCATCATCTCCCGAATGCAAGTCAATATTTACAGGAGTGTAACCGTGCAGCCAAATCACTCGGTTTCTGGGAGAGTTCGAATACATCACCTCCGTAATGCAAGCTAACAGCTACACGAGTCGAACCGCGCGGCCAAATCGCTCGGTTTCTGGCAGATCCCCACGCGAAATTCATCAGAACTCCATTCAAGGACAGAGATGTAAACAATACAGAGTTCCAAGGCATGTCTCCCATTTTTCAGAGTTAGTTAAATTCAGTGAAGCGAAATTAGTACAGTGACAAATTTAGTCTATACTACACCAAGTCCAAGGTTGAATTTGGAAATAAATTCTAATTTGTAGATTTTAAAAAGGCATTTCGATGAACAATTGTTAAATAACAGCTACTTACTTTTACCTCTATAAGGTGATATTTGACTGCAAATCATATTACTCACACCTGTCTATAATAAATTTGAATTCCAACTGTAATCAATAATTCTTCAAGTCATTTTTGTGAATAAAATTAGGTGGCATTTAATGAAAAATCTTTACAAAAGTTAGTGACTATTGGATTCGATCCCGACTTAGTCCAGTGGTATTTGAAGATGTTCAAATACGCAATCCTCGTGTCGGTAAGATTTATCAGCACGTAAAGAAACTCCTGCGGGACAAAATGCCGGTACCTCGGCTGGATCCCACACGTTAACTATAGCTCTGAAAGACAGAATTTTACTGCCTGATCCACACAGTCCAAATGGTATCAAAAAGGTCAAGCACAACAATAAAATCGGAGTAGATGGATGGCAAATATGACTACGTTATGTTAATTTTTCTATTCTTCAATCGTCTGGGTTTAATAAATTTCATGGATGGGAACATTCCTTCGAGTTAAAAATATGAGAAATACATGGTATTTACGAGATGCTTACATAACACTGCGAACACTGAAATGTCCACTGACGTTGTCCTTAGCCATTCACAAGCTGTAATTTACCAGGTCACTGGCGTCTTTGTGGCGCTGATGTTGGGCGTTAGGACAAAGAGCAGCACTAACATTATTACAGCCACATTTAGCCAAGATGCTTAAGATCTATTTCAGCGATCCAGTTCATGATAATGCATCATTTAACGCATCCCATGCTAGCAGAGGTAGGTTACTCATATGCCTTTAGGACGAAGTAAACAAGAGTAGTTTATTAATGAAGTTCCGAGTTCATACCACTACAATTTTAACAACACATTAGAATGTTACTTGTTAAGTTTTTTGATACAGTCAACCCTAACGGAGGGAGTCGCTAACCCAATTTTATTATTTTCAATTTATGTAACTTAAAAGTTTTTCATCCTGTCGAACACATTAGTCAAAATATAATACACAATACCATAACAAACCTGTAAAAAATACACACTACTAAACAAAGAATGACGTACTTCATTCTACAAGAACATCCTCAGATTTCTATCAAATCACCGAGCTCGATAGCTGCAGTCACTTAAATGCGGCCAGTATCCAGTATTCGTGAGATAGTGGGTTCGAACCCCACTGTCGGCACCCCTGAATATGGTTTTCCGTGGTTTCCCATTTTCACACCAGGCAAATGCTGGGGTTGTACCTTAATTAAGGCCGCGGACGCTTCATTCCCAATCCTAGCCCTTTCCTATCCCTTCGTCGCCATAATGCCTATCGGTGACAGTGAGACCTACAGCTTGCAAAAAAGAGAAAAGAGTCTATCAAATCACGTTAAATAACGCGTATATAGGTAGTGATTTGATTTGTTTTTGTAGAACGAAATATATCAGTCTTTGTTTTATATTGTTTGTTTTTTCACAGGTAGGCCTATGTTATATTATTATATATTATGTTTTCGACTTGTGTGCGCCACAAACTGAAAAAAATTTAAGTTACATTAATTAAGTCCAGGAAAGTATGGCGTCGTCCTTAACATATCCCCAATTTTTATTTTTTGCGATTGGGTTTACGTCGCACTGACACGGATAGGTCTTACAGCGACGATGGGATAGGAAAGGGCTAGGGGTGGGAAGGAAGCGGCCGTGGCCTTAATTAAGGTACAGCCCCAGCATTTGCCTGGTGTGAAAATTGAAAACCATTTTCAGGGCTGCAGACAGTGCGGTTCGAACCCACTATCTCCCGGATGCAAGCTCACAGCTGCGAGCCCCTAACCGCACGGCCAAATCGCCAGGTCCAGTTTTTATTAAGAGCGAACTTCACTGACATGAAAATATTAGGTCGTCATGGGGATACTAGTGGTTGTTTTCGGAAAGCACATACAAGCGTGGTCATCTGCTGTTTTAATCAGGCAGAAAGCGAGGGACGTGAGGGAGCGACGACTCGAAGAATGAGGAGTCATAAAGACTGGACTAAATGTAGGCCTACTAGTTCTGTTACAGTCAACCCAGGGCCGATGGCCTAGATGTTAGGCCCCTTTAAACAACAAGCATCAAAGTCAACCCATTCAAATCAGAAGCAATCATAATACGATCCAAATATTATCATACCATACTGAAAACTGTCAAAATTCCTCCAACCCTATTCCGCGCAACACCAATAAAAACAAACGAAATCGTTAAAAACTTTGGCCTCATGTTTTACAAACATTTAAAACGGACAGAACCGATCGTAGTGGCCGCGCATTTTTAACGCACTACGGCTATGGAGACAAGCTCTGCCTTCGGTCAACGAGTGGGTTTGGTTCCCATCGTTTGCTGTCCTGAGAAATATTTAACGGGATTTACCATTTTCATTTCCAGGCTAAAGGGGGGAGAATTCCTATTCATAGGCCACAGCCGATTCCTTCCACCTACTTACCCAATTTCATTCACCCGCATTCATTTTATCTTCACTAGCTCCTCAACTAAGTTTGCGACAGCAAGAGCATCCGACCATACAAACATGCCATAAATTTCATCTCATCTCATCTCATCTCATCTCATCTCATCAGGAAAAGGGACTAGAGTGTGGACATACACACTTAAACTAGACTAGGTACACCACGAAAACTTGCCGCTGACTTCTCTTCTCTGCATTCCTTTAAATGGTTATGGGATGTCCTTCATTAAATACAAGGAAGTTACTTGTTCAGAGCTTAATTCTACCCATCCTCGACTACCGGTGACGTAATATACAACAGCCTAAACAGCGCACTTAGCGCCACCCTTCAACGGACTTGCAATGCAAGCGTCCATTTTGGTCTAAATATGTCTACGTACTGCTATATATCACCCTGTCTTTAACAGCTGTCCTGGTTACATTTAGTAGAGAGAAGAAACCTTCACTCAGACTCTTGTCACATCCTCCGTGCAGGTCCACCAAGTTATCTGGGAATGGATCTGCATAGGTGCAATCCCCAAACAATGTACCTAGTATATAGGAACACAAATCTCTTCCACTGAGCGAGAAGGTTACAGGCGCGTAGCTGTGAGCTAGCATTCCGAGAGATTGTTGGTTTCGAGTCCCACCGTCGGCAGTCCTGAAAATGGTTCCCCGTGGTTTCCCATTTTCACACAATGCAAATGCTGGGCTCTACCGTAATTAAGGCCATGGCCGCTACATTCCCAATCCTAGCCCTTTCACATATTTGTTTCGCCGAAAACTTTCGAAGTGTTAAGTGCGACGTTAAACCAATAATAATAATAATAATAATAATAATAATAATAATAATCCCTGCTGAGTTTTCAATTTGCTGCACAAGTTACTTACCTTCAATCATACACTCCGCCGCTGACATGACAATCATTTAGCATGAGCATGATTATATTTTGACGACCCCTCAATCTGTTCCTCAGATTCTGAATAACAATTTGTCTATGTTTTTGGCGTATCTGGTATAGTTAAATATTTCTATAATTAGCTGTTATTCCTATTATTTTCTATCTGTTGTTCCTATTATTCCTATTATTTTATAATTTGAATACGCCTAAGTAGAATATGTAGTTATTTTATCAGTTAGTAACTTACTTGATTCACTGTCATAAAATCCTTTAGTAGCAACCAGTATTTCTTTCCTCTCTCTCTCTCTCTCTCTCTCTCTCTCTCTCTCTCTCTCTCTCTCTCTCTCTCACACACACACACACACACACACACACACTCTATATATATTTTCACAGAATACGTTATTTTATTTCTGTTGATATTTTCATATTATTTCATATTTCTGTGAAGAAGATAAAAATATGAAGGACTGTAGGCGTGAGTGAGAATTAAGGAGATTGGGAGAAGACCTAGAGTGTTTGAGGGAGAAAATTAGGCTTTTAAAAGAGGACAGGAATGAAGGTAGGCACATGATACGTTCGAAGGCAAAACGGAGGGAAAAGACGGAGAGAAGACGTGGAAGACAGGTGGGCTAATGTTTTAAAGGGAAGGAAAATGAGGTACAAGGGTACTCATCAGGAAGTGAGTTCAAGAGAAGTATCGGCGAGGAATCGGTATGAGTCATTTTAGGTAGAACAGCAGACGGAAGATGGGAACAGGGAAGTGTTACAGTGAAGGGGGAGGACAAGTGAAAAGGGAACGGCAAGAACGGGAAACGTGGAGTAGAGGATACGAAGAAGGAGATGGAACAGGATCGTGAGCGGAAGAGAAGGGAGGAGGAAGTAGGTTTTGTAGCCGGCAAGGAAGTTAAGGGATACTAGGAGAGGTGGGTATCTAATGAGGTTGGTGAGGTTGAGGCTTTGGTCATGGACGACTCTGTTGTTAGGCATATGAGGAAAGTATCTGGAAGATTGGAAACCATGATAGAATATTATCCAGGAATTAGGTTAGGGCTGATGTTGAGGAAAGAAGGGAAAGAGGAACATAAGGGAGTAGGTTGTAATTTTCCACGTTGGTACCAACAACGTAAGGCAAGCAGGACTAGGTGCTAACATACAGTAGTTTCGGGGATGTGTGGGACCTGGTGAACAGCGCTGGAGAAGTTTAAGGGAACAGAGTTTATCAGTGGGATACAATGAAGAAGGAATCCTGACTGGAGGGTGATCGAGGATATAAATGAGATTATGGTGTGAATATGTGGGAAATTGGGAGTGAGATTTGTAGATCCTAATGGGAAAGTAGGATACATGGATCAAGTGTACGTTCAGAAGGCCTTCGCTTGAACCTCAATGGCACATATACAGTAAGCTAGTGGGTGTGTTTGTTTAGATGAATAACACAGAAGTACATTTAGGGAAACGGGGGAGACTAGGGAGCGATGAGTGCACAGGAAATCGGAACACCGGGGGGGGGGGGGGGGGAAATAACGACGAATGTCACCTATTCATTATTCTGATATTTTTAATTTGAAAGTTTCAAACGCTTTATTATCCATGCCCGATACACTAGTAAACAATACTTACTATCAAAACCTTTATACAGGCTCTAACTATGTTAATACAATGTTTCATATATTTCTGTTTGACAATGGGAAAAAAACCACCTTTTGATGCAAAGACATAAGCAAGAATAAATATAAATGTACGTCGAATTATTAATTCTAGAAGACTGTTTGAAACCAATTACACTTAAATTAAAACAAGCATGTATGCCTGTAAATCGCAATTGTTCCTATAGGCCTATAGAGAATAACGGAACAAGATATGATCGCACAAGTCATGTCTTCACTCAGAGAGGGTGGGATATTCCCAGAGAATATTTTTGATTCTTTTCGTATGAGAAGCTTGGACAATTCCTGCAAATCAGTAATAACATTACAGATGTAAATTCTGAGTAAAATATTTATAACTTCAGATCTTTCCATTTCAATAGAGAGATAGGTAAGATCTCGATACAAGATGGTCCAGATAGGGTAAATTCTCTCTCTTCCAGATGTCCTGTTCAAAGAATAGTGGGATTGGCGGCCTTCAGTAAGGAACAGCGCCAAAATTTGCTTGGTGTGGAAATCGGAAAAACAGAAAACCATCTTTAGGGGTGCGAACGGTGGGATTCGAACTCGCCGTCTCCCGAATGCATGCTCACAGCTACGAGACCCTAACTGCACAGCCAATTTGCCCAGTAGAAGTGACATTATGAATGCGGAAATTTTCTCACAGAACTGGAGTGTTTATTGTAGAGAGAGAATAGAAATGGTATGAGCGAGAGTATTCATACAGGTGAAAGAAGAGTTTATAAGCTACGAAAAAGTTAACGCTGAGAAACATAACATTTTAGATGATCGAAAGATCATGTGCAATTTTATGTTTTTGGGGTGTACAGACCTGATGAGGGTGGAGTTGATGGTGATGCGGAATTCTTTGATAAGGTAATCAGCTATGTGGGAACAACAAAGAAAGGAACGTTATTATATCGGGTGATCTCAATTTACCAAATGTTAACTGGAAGGGTAATGCGAATGACAGAAGGCATGACCAACAAATGGTGAATAAGTCAATCTGAGAAGGACAGCTGAATTAGAAAGTGATGAACTAATTAGAGGGGAAAATATTCTACACCAAATCAGATGAGTTCTAGAGAGAAATTGAAGTGATCACGAAGCTGTGCTTGTCGTAGTTATAAATAAATGTGATAGAAAGGAAAGTTGTAAAAGTACGACTGTCAGGCAAAACTATGTGGCTGATAAGAGCGGCGTGGGGGATTTTTTAAAAAGTAGCCTAATTATGATCAATGGAAAATAATAAATATATTATAAACAGCCTATGGAATGGGTTTAAAGCAATTGTTGAGGAGTGTGAAATCAGGCGTGTACCGTTGAAGGTAGTATATACATAATGGCGTATGGCCTCCGGAGAGGCATGGTGCAGGTCTTTTTCTAGTAGATGACCTAGTAGGCGACCTGCATGTCTGTGAAGATGAGGGTCCTACCTAGGATGATTTCTAATGTTTAATACGCCACACACACACCCAGCCCCCGAGCCATTGGAATTAAACAATTAAGATTAAAATCCCCGATCCGGCCGGGAATTGAACCCGGGACCCTCTGAACTGAAGGCCAGTACGCTGACCATTCAGCCAACGAGTCGGGCGTTGAAGGTAGTAACGAATGGTAAAAACCGTCTATATTATAAAAGAGAAATAAAGGGATTAAAATGGAGTGCATGTTGGGAAGAAATAGTGTTAGGAATGGTCGTGGAAGGAAGAAGAAATTGAGGAACTTACTAGGGAACTGACTGTAGTAAAAAAAAGTCAGCCAATAATAATAAACGGGGAGTTCCAATTGTAGTCCCACGGTACAAAGGAAAGTGTGATAAACAAAAAGCGGACAATTACAGACGTAAGCTTGACATATGCTGCTCTGAAGGTCTGGTACAGCATTATTTCCGATTTTATTCCACACGTTTGCGAAGTTACTAACTGGTTCGATAGAAGGCAGTTCGGGTTCAGGAAACATTATTTCAGTGAGGAAACAACATGTAGGATTCCAGCAAGATGGAGCCGATGTTTTTGATTCAGGAAGTCAAGTCTTACTAGGCCACTCAGTCGTTGCCCATGGTTCACGAACTAGGACATGACTACAGTAACCCATACTAAGAACCGTTTTGAAAGCTATTTAAAATAATTATTACAATCTACAACTAAAGCGTTTCGTAATGGAATATAATTTCAAGTTATTTTCAGCTTTTAAACCAGTTCAAATAGCCCATCTGTTAAAATTTCTGTTAGGGTTTATCCTTGATTCTGTAAGAGTATCAATTATTGGGAAGTTTTTATGCCAAGTTGAGGTTACAAGTTGCCGATTGAAGTTCTTGTGCGTTACGTAGAAATGTTTGCGTCCGATTCACGATCGTTTCTTAATGATTCGTCTCGTGGTATGTTTACACATTATTTACTAATGCATTATGAACAACATCTATCATATACTGTTTTTTAATATCACTCAACTTATTGACTTCGTAGGAAAGACATAAAAATATAGAGAGTGTGCGTGCAGTTCCAAATACACAAGTCATATCGGACCAGCATTTTTTTAACTATTGCTCATACTCATGTTGTTTGATATATGCGTTTGCTCATTGTTTGATTTTGAACTACCCCGTCAAAATTCTGTTCAGTTTTCTGGTACATGCTTACTTTGATTCTGTCCGAGTTCGTATAAGGGAGGAGGTATAAAACTAATTTTTGCTTTTAATGACGACATTTATTGGGTCAAAATGAGGAAAAATGATTATGTGATATAGGCTGCCTGTAAGTTTTTCGTCGCGTTAAAAGATGTTTCATTGTGGTGTTTAATCCGACGACGTTAAAAGAAAATAGCTTGAAGTGTGAAGCGCAGTTTAATTACGTTTAATTGTGGTGGTATAAGGAGCATTAACCTACAAGTCCACTAGCCTACTTTATAGCTTACAACACGCTGTGATACATGTGGGTTTTATCTTCTTAATTACTGGGGAAGAGAATGAAATCAGCTGAAGGAGCAGGGGTCATTTCTCGTAGGAGACTGAATTACTACCGCTGGGTGTTGTAAACTGCGAGCGTTTATATGCTCAAGATACATAAACCTGATTTATTATTAGAACAATTTATGTGTGCAGGGTGGGGAAGTGTTATCTCTTGTGTGATAATGTTGGAAACCGCAGGCGTCCCTGCAACCTAATGTAAGCTTGGCCTCAAACATGAGAGAATATGCAAAGTGGATAAATTCATTGTTCTAACGTGTTCTGTATGTTGACGGATTGCAAGCGAGGATATTCAGTATTCTCCACTGTAAAATGTTTGTATGATTTATCTCATTTGAGATCTTTGGAATTTATTGTATTGACGTTCGAATCTTCTTCATGGAAGCGCACTATTTAGAGGACGTTCCTAGTACCACACGGATGAATAGTACCGACACTGGTGTGGATAGATTTCTAAAGGCCACACGGTACTAGAATTTACATAGTTATCATGTATTTGTATCACTGTGTCATGGCCAAAGCCATGTCTGTACAGCCCTTGGAGGTTTGGAATGTAAAGGCTTCTAGTATCCGTCACCTCGGCGCTATGCGGGGTAGTGGTCATACGTATACTTGGCCACGTTTACACCCCAGGAATAAACCTGGTGCTAATTTTTAGTGTAGGTGAAGTGAAGCGTAGGGCCATGTGCCTCCTAAATTTTCGACTTCCTAAATCGAACCCACATCCCTCCAAATGAAACGAGCATGAATCTAACGCCTCGGCTAGGCAGTCCCTACTGTGTCATGGGTTCTAAATAATTCACACCTAGTAGTAGTCCTGCACTGGTGCTTTCAGCGCAACCGATCATGTGGTCAGCCTTCTAATCCCGAGACTGCAGTTAATGGGAGGATAACGTACAATAGCTCAAAAAAATGAGCGCATGGTATTGTATCAGCTCCTCGCAGGTCCCTCGCGGAGACAACTGAGCATATAAATATGATGTTTGTTGTGGAAATTCACCGAAATATATAATTTTATACAATATACATTCGTCAATCGTAATTGATAGTGGCTAAATTTAATAAATGTATTGGTTGTAATATGAACATACTACGCCACAGGGTTTATATTTACATGGGTGGTGAATATATTTTGACAATAATTAAAAATGTCTGATAAAATATTAAATGCGAGGAACATATAATACCATGCGTAGCGCTACCGAGAGCCAAGAAGAGAGCAGCCTATATCATGACAATCCGCTGACAGGCGCACCCCACTAACGTACCTTAGAATCAATCAATCAGTCAATCAATCAATCAATCAATCAATCAATCAATCAATCAATCAATCAATCAATCAATCAATCAATCAATCAATCAATCAATCAATCAATCAACATCGACGTGCATTTATTAAATAGTTACAAAGAAGGTACAAATTTATCGAACATAAATTATTGATGAATTATTTCAATCCTTACTACCAACTTTCTATAAATTAATATTTGCCAAATTTGTCCTCTTTAATTCCAAATCTGTCTTCATATTATGATCATTTCTAAATTCAAAAGCTCCAATCATGCTTATTCGTCTACTAATTTATTCCACGCCATCTCTCCTTTGATAGCTCGGAACATACCGCTTAGTCGAACAGCTCGTCTCCTTACTCCTAACTATTCCCAGCCCGAAGATTGCAACATTTTTGTAACGCTACT